>NW_024081280.1:684704-742843 GCF_003009895.1 Hyaena hyaena
TTTTTTTTTTTTTTTTTTTTTTTTTTTTTTTGCTGGATCTCTGTCTGGCTTGGGAATCAGAGTGATGCTGGCTTCATAAAATGAGTCTGAGAATTTTCCTTCAATTTCTGTTTTTGGAATAACTTGAGAAGAATTGGGATTAATTCTGTTTTAAACACCTGGTAGAATTCCCCAGGGAAGCTGTCAGGTCCAGGGCTCTTATTTGTTCGGAGATTTTTTATCACTGATTCAATTTCTTCACCAGTTATGGGTCTGTTCAGATTTTCTATCTCTTCTCATGTGAATTTTGGTAGTGAGTGTGTGTTTAGGAATTTGTCCATTTCTTCTAAGTTGTCCAATTTGTTGGCATATAATTTTTCATAGTATTCCCTGATAATTGCTTGTATTTCTGAGGCGTTGGTTGTAATAAGTCCATTTTCATTCATAATTTTGTCTATTTGGGTGCTCTCTCTTTTCTTTTTGAGAAGCCTGGCTAGAGGTTTGTCAATTTTGTTTATTTTTTCAAAAAACCAACTCTTGGTTTCATTGACCTGTTCAATTATTTCTTTGATCTCTATGTTTTTTTATTTCTGCTCTGATTTTTACTATTTCTCTTCTCTGCTGGGTTTGGGGTGCTCTTGTTGCTCTGCCTCTAGTTCTTTTAGGCGAGTTGTTAGATTTTGCACTTGTGCTTTCTCTAATTTCTTGAAATAGGCCTGGAGTTCAATGTACTTTCCTCTTAGGACTGCCTTTGCCGCATCCCAGAGAGTTTGGATTGTTGTATTTTCATTTTCATTTATTTCAATATATTTTTTGATATCTTCTCTGATTGCCTGATTGGCCCATTCATTGTTTAGTAGGGTGTTCTTTAACGTCCATGTTTTTGGAGGTTTTCCAGACTTCTTCCTGTGATTAATTTCAAGTTTCAAAGCATTATGATCTGGAAGTGTGCATGGTATGATCTCAATTCTTTTATATTTATTGAGTTCTGCTCTTTGTCCCAGTATGTGATCTATCTCCTCCAAGGTTTTTAATATGATTCACCTAAGCGTACCTTGTCTCACCTATAAGGTACCATCTTTATGGCTTTGACACAGTTGTCTGTGCTTTTACAATTAGTGTCTTGACAGTTTTTCAGAAAAATCAGTATTTCTTGAAGAGCATTCAACTGTGTCCATCACTTAATGTATTTAATAATACATGAAATCTTAGGATATTTAGCCTCAAGCATTTCTTTTACTAATTCTCATAAAGAAATGAGAAAACTAGACATATAGTATAGTGAATTATAATTCCATTCTTTGAATAATCATCTTTCTAAACCCAATATTTCATATTTTTCTTTTGTTATATGCCCAAAAATATAGAAATAAATCACTACAGTCATCTACAAGGTCCCTACTTCGCACTTTAATATGTTTTCCTATTTAATGTGTTTTGCAGGGGCTCTCATTGATTGATTTGGTCAGTCCTCTATTATTTTACATTTATTGAAAAAAGAATTTCTGAGGTTATATTTTGTGGCAGTCTTCATTCTAAATATTAGAAATATATAGATCCTCTAAGAGATTTATTGATTAATATAAATTTATTATATTTATAAGCTTATACTATAAGCATAGTAATGGTATATATCTCATAGTTAAATAGGATGAAATAACTAAGGCATTACATACAATTTTATTATCATAATGTCTGGCATGGTATAAATTTCCACACAAGGCATTTCTCAATCTTGACCTTTATTTCAAATTAGTGATAGTACCATTTCTTGGTTATTCATTCTTTGTACTGACTGATAGAATGAAGATATTTATCCTATAAGGATCTCACAGGAAGATAATAATCTATCTGGTATTGTTGGAAACCTAATCTATAATATCAAATAGCTCAAGCAAAGTTCTGTCAAGAAATAAAAAGCAAAGTTCTGTCAAGAAATGAAAAAGGATGTCTTATTTTATTCATTAGTGTTGTACATCAGCTCTTTGGATACATATATATGTAAATTGTTATTGAGGCACAAAACTTCCTGGGTTTTTTTTTTTTTTTTCGTGCTGGTGGTGATTACTGTAACCTGATTTAGTTGATTTGAGAGAAATGTATTTTCTTCCAGAAGATTAGATCAATTTCTAGGAAAACTATTGAATTTTCTCTGAGAATACAATCGTTCTATTTTTCTTAAATATTCGGTATCTGTACTGTACATCCCTTTCAAAATTATATTAATCTTGACACCCTGTGAAATACATAGGTAGAAACAAAATCTATTTTGAATTAATTGCGAATCACCTAATTTATTTTGAAGAATTAGGAGAGGGTTGTAAAAGAACTCTACTCTTAAAACATTAACCCAGCATTTTCTTACCAAAAAAAAAAAAAAAAAATTAAGTGTTAAAGGAGTGTACTGCCTCATCCTACCTTAGCTTTTTGGGAGACATATTATGTTTTTACAAATTTGCTATGATACAAAAACAGCAAGAACAAACAAAAATGCCACTTATAAGATTATATATTGAAATTAATTTTCTATCGCCAATCGGAATTTACCTTGAAAACTTAAAATAGGCCTAAAGTTATTTAATGATTAATAAGACTGAGGCAAACTTTGATAATAAACCAAATCAACTTCCCTTTTAAAAAATTGTATGACAACTCTTAAAGCACAGATTATAAAGAACAAATTAATGGCTGAAAATGTTTGCTGTATCCTTTTTCATTATTTTGAATAAGTACAGAAATAATTTTTGTCTTTTCAGAGCATGCTTCCTATCTTATTACAGAACTAGTAAATTTAGAGAAATGTTTTTGTTGACCTTATTTGAAATGAAGAAGAGAGAAAGACACAGTATAAATTAAGGGAGACTATTATACTCATTTTGAAAAAGATTAATTCAAAACCACAGACACTTCACTTCCATTATGTATGAGACACTCTGTGAGGGGCTGCTGATAGATTCAACAGTGAAGGAAATACTCTCAAGGAATTTATGGGATAACAGTCAGTGCACACATTTATATACATCGATAATCCTTGAGGGGAAGAAACGATTAGTATATCTACCTAAGTACAGTATATGTCTAGACAGAACCACAGTTCTGTAAAAATTAAGTAATTACAGAATTATAAAACCCATAATTTACACATATATTAAATTTTGCTGTGCTTTTTTGTCCCCAAACATGGAATGTTTCAAAGATTTTTTTTCTCTAAAACTGTGTCTTAGATGAGCTTTGAAATAAAATTGAACCGTATTCTGATTGTCATGATTGCCCATTCTACTGGTAGTGGATAAACTGTCTTATTTTTTCAAACATAGAATAGAGAAGATATATATTTCTTTCTAAAATGTCATACATTTATTTCCAAGTATAATTTTGAGACATGAACCCCCAGGATCCAGAAAGGAAAATGTTAATATTATTTATTATATCCTTAGGGTCATAGATACACAGGGAAGAAGAGAACTAATCATTCCAAGAAAGACTTTTCTCTATGGACCTGACACAATAATGGAGCATCTGATTTCTTTTTGAAAGTATCCACCAGCCCAAGAGGTTTAATAGGAACCAGTTTTTATTAAAATACTTGAAGGAATTAATGTTTTAGACAGGGAAGATGAAACTTGGAAGTTAATTTTGTATGCTTTAAAGTCAGCTTTACTTGGGAAAGTAGTAGAAATCTGATAATATGCAAAATTACTGCTGCATATTAGTAGGAAAAAATCCTGAAGAAACTTTAGTAAGATAATGAAACAGGTACATAATTTAGAGCGAACAATAGCAACTAAATGCCTTCACAGTGCTTTAAATAAAGCCAAATTAGTTTATATCACGTAGGAGAAATAAAAAAATCTGGATTCCTTCAATATACAGCCAATTAATCTCAATATATACAATTAAAATGTTAGCTTCTTATCTTGAGGCAATATAAAGTATAGCATGCATTTGAATAAAAGACTAGAATCACATTTGAGGATCTAAAATTAAAGTGTATGATGTTGAGCAATACTTTTATGCCTGTTTTCTCATCTACAAATGAGGATCAAAAAATTTTTATATAGTTGTTTGAGAACAAAATAAAATACGAAATACAATGTGGTATAATGTACTGTAATATAATTCCTTGTACTCAATGCTATTATGTCTAACATTTACCTTTGTGTAATCAAGATCTGGTTTATTTCAGCAAATGCTACTAAAGAAACACTTTTTAAATAAATGTGAAATAGATTTTTCCATTGATATTAACATCTTTTCCATTAAATAGATATAAACTAGAAATAATAATTTCCAAGAAAATGTATACACATGGAAATAGATTTATAATATGTGTTTGAGTTTGTATAGTTTCTGTGTGTTTTTAGTACTATGGTCTAATTAAAGTTTTTATAATTACCTGAATTTTCTTCTAGGTAGTTAATTTAGCTTGCTGATTCTCTTTAAAATTTCTCTTCCCTTATAATAAACAGTATGTATTTTTAAATGTCATTATAACTCCATGTCATCCAGATGATGGTAAACAGCTGAATTTCTGCATTACTTATAAGTCAGACATAACAAAGTTATAAGCCAAATATTAATTTTATACAGTATCAACATCAACTCCTGGATTGTCTGTATATGTTAGAACTACAGAAGAAAATATTAAGCCAGATAAGAAAGGCATTAGTTGATGCAAGGAAGCAAGATACTCTCAATACTTTTTTACTTGTATCTACATACGGTGCATATATAAAAGCAGTTTTTTGTTTTAAAATAACTTTATAGTAAGTAGGTTCAAATGTATTTTAGCAACAAGAGGCAGAGTTTCAATAAATAAATCAACAAATCAACAAATAAAATATACTGTGCTAACAGGAAAATACAAGAAAAATTATATCCAAAACATCTCCTATAATGTAGGCTCATTATTATACGAAAACCAAAGATGAATCACCCCCAACCTAAAACTTAAACAATAAGTGAATTTACAATGAAAATATAAACCTTAATAATTCAGTTTCTAGACCTATGACTAGAATTCAACTCAATAAATATAAACTGAGAAATACTGCCTGTAGTATTTTAGGAGCTAGAAATAAAAATATGAATAAAATATATCCTGTTCTCAAGAATCTAGTGGAAAAACTGGCATTCAGATAAGTAAAATAGATGGTACATGATAATTATAAATATATGCAATTATATATAATTTATTCTGAATCAAGTAGTAGTGAGAAAAGCCTGGTCCATCCTGATCAAGGATATCATATAGAAAAGGTGAAGATTAAATCAGGCTTGAATGTATGAAAAAGATTAGGATGGCCATATATCTTACTGTTCAAAATAGAACTTTTTTTTTGAGTAAAAGAAACAGTAAAATAATTATACTTATTCTAATTTTGAAGAATTATATATATACCAATGAATTGATTCTATTAGGAAAAATAATCCTTTTCAAAAATGATTTCCACTTGAAATTGGTCATGATGTAAAATATATATCAGTAAATTATGGACAGCTATAATAATTGAATATTACTTTTATGAATATAAAAACAGGATATTATATATTAACACATTTATTTTCGATTCTTAGGTATATCTATTTCTAAAATCATCTCAGTATTTTGTATTAACATTATCAGAAAAAATATATTTTCCTTTTATCGTAGTGTTTAATTTTAGTCTTTCCATAACCTGATTTACAGTGTTTTTCAGAGTTACATTAACCTTTGTATGGTTAATGCATTGAAAATTGTTGACATATTTTATCACTTTTCTTTGTGGATCATTAGATTTTTGAAAAAATACTTTATCACCTTTTCTATATGGAAGATGTTCTTCTAACTTTTGAGTTGAATATTTTGGTCTAAAAATTTAAATATTTAGTTACCAATTTGCTTTATGCTAAAAGTTTTTCTTAATGATACATAGTTGTACGTCAAAACCTGCCACATAAATTGTCTTTATTTTTAATTATTTTGATTTTGTATACCATAATTAAATGCTATAAAATCACAGGTTCTCTCCATTTCATCTCATTCCAGTAAAAAACATAAATTTCCACGGGCACGTGGGTGGCTCAGTCAGTTAAGTGTCTGATTTTAGTTCAAGTCATGATCTCGCAGTCCAGTCCATGTGTTTGATTCCCTGCATGGGGTTCTGTGCTGACAGGTGTGAGCCTGGAGCCTGCTTGGGATTCTGTGTCTCCCTCTGTCTTTCTGCCTGTCTGTCTCTCTCTCTCTCTCTTAAAAATAAATCAATAAAGATAAAACCCTATATATTTACAAATCAAAATAGAAACTTCATTAAAATATGCTACCCAAGTTGAATTATAGATACTCAAATATTTATTTGGGCTCTTATACCTTAATTGTCTATAATTCCCTGTTTACTATTATAGAGATACATTTTTAACAACTTCCATTTTGTAAAATTTTTTTATAATAATAGAAACTCTATAGTCTTTAATGACTGAAGTTTCTTTGCAGTTCATCCTTTGAATAATTTCAGAGATTTCCAATTGATTTTGAACAGGATTCAGACAAAATGTAGAGAACACAATTACATTAAAAGTTAAATACTGATGACATGATACTCTGTATGGAAAACCTGAAAGACTCCACCAAAAAACTGCTGGAGCTGATACATGAATTCAACAAAGTTGAAGGATATAAAATCAACGTACAGAAATCAGTTGCATTTCTGTGCACCAATAAGCAACAGACAGAGATAGTGGGTTACAGTTGGAATCGGATTATGGTCCCATTTACAATTGCATAAAAAAACTGTAAAATACATAGGAGTAAACCTAACCAAAAAAGGTAAAATGTCTGTATGCTGAAACCTATAGAAAGCTTATGAAAGAAATTGAAGAAGACACAAAGAAATAGAAAAACCTTTTGTGATCATGGATCGGAAGAATAAATATTGTTAAAATGTAGATACTACCCAAAGCAATCTACACATTCAATGCAATCCTATAAAAATACACCACCATACTTTACAGAGCTAGAACAAACAACCCTAACATTTGTATGGAACCACAAAAGACCCCAAGTAATGTTGAAAAGAAAACCAAAGCTGGAGGCATCACAATCACAGACTTTAACCTGTATTGCAGAGCTGTAGTCATCAAGACAATATGGTATTGGCAAAAAAAAGACACATAGATCAGTGGAATAGAATAGAGAACCCAGAAATGGACTCACAAATATATGACCAACCAATCTTCAACAAAACAGAAAAGGGTATCCAATTGAAAAAAGTCAGTCTCTTTAGCAAATGGTGCTGTGAGAATTGGACAGCAACATGCAGAAGAATGAAATTGAACCACTTGCTTATGCCATATACACAAAAAAATTCAAAATGGATGAAAGACATAAATGTGAAACAGGAAACCATCAAAATCCTACAAGCCCTCTTTGACCTGGGCCACAGCAACTTCTTACTTGCATGTCACTGATGACGAGGGAAATAAAAGCCAAAATGAACTATTGGGACTTCATGAAGATAAAAACCTGCATCAGAACAGAGAACGGTCAACAAACTAAAAGACAACCAACAGAATGGGTGAATATGTTTGCAAATGACATATCAGATAGAGTTCTTATCCAAAATCTGTAAAGAACTTACCAAACACAACATCCAGAAAACAAAAAATGCAGTGAACAAATGGGCAGAAGACATGAATAGACACTTTTGCAAAGAAGACATCCAGATAGCAAACAGACACATGGAAAGTTGCTCAACATTGCTCATCGTTAGGGAAATACAAATCAAAACCACAATGAGATACCACCTCACCAGTGATCATAATGACTAAAATTAATAACTCAGGAAATGACAGATGTTGGTGAGGATGTGGAAAAAAGAGAATCCTACTGCACTGGTGTGGGGAATGCAAACTGGTACAGCCATTCTGGAAAACAGTGTGAAGCTTCCTCAAAAAAATTAAAATACAACTACCCTGTGACCCAGAAACTGTACTATGAAGAACTCATCTGAGGGATACAAAAATGTTGATTCAAAGGGGCACATGCACCCCAATATTTATAGCAGCACTATCAACAAGAGCCAAATTATGGAAAGAGCCCAAATGTCCATCAACTGATGAATGGATTATGAAGACATGGTGTGCATGTGTGTATGTATGTCAATGTATGTGTGTATATATATATGGAATATATATTATGAAATGTATATTTATACATATGGAATACACACACACACACACACACACACACACACACACACACACACGGAATACTACTCAGCAATGAAAAAGAATGAAATCTTGCCATTTGCAATACTGTGGATGGAACTGGAGGGTATTCTGCTAAACAAAATAAGAAAGTTTTCAAATGATTTGTCTCATATGTGCATTTCAAGAAACTTAACAGATGTTCATAGGGGAAGGGAAGGAAAAATAAAATGAAAACAGAGTGGGAGACAAACTATAAGAGACTCTTAAGTGCAGAGAATGAACTGAGGGTTGATGGGACTGGGGTAAATGGGTGATGGACTTGTTGGGATGAGCACTGGATGTTATATGTAAGAGATGAATCACTGGGTTCTACACCTGAAGCCAAGACGACACCGTATGGTAACTAAGTTAAGAAAAAATAAGTAGGATCAAAAAAACTCCAAATATATATTTTTAGTATGTTATTTTCTTTCTTTTTTTCCCCAAAGTTTATTCATTTATTTTATTATTTTTTTTTTACAAATAGTTTATTGTCAAATTAGTTTCCACATAACACCCAGTGCTCATCTCCACGAGTGCCCTCCTCCATACCCATCCCCCCTGCCCCCTACATCCATCAGTTCTCAGTTTTTGTCGGCATTCAAGAGTCTCTCATGGTTTGCCTCTCTCCCTTTCCCCCACCATTTCCCCTCTTCTTCTTCCCCTTGTTCCTCAGTTACGTTCCTCGTAATCCTCCTATACGTGCAAACATATGATATTTGTCCTTCTCTGCCTGACTTATTTTGCTCAGCATAACACCCTCTAGGTCCATCCATGTTGCTACACATGGCCAGATTTCATTCTTTCTCATTGCCATGTAGTATTCCATGGTATAGATAAACCACACCTTCTTGATCCATTTGTCCATTGATGGACACTTAGGCTCTTACCATGTTTTGGCTATTGTTGAGAGTGCTGCTATGAACATTGGGGTACATGTGCTCCTATGCCTCAGCATTTCTGTATCCCTTGGGTAAATTCCTAGCAGTGCTATTGCTGGGTCATAGGGGAGTTCTATTGTTAATTTTTTGAGGAACCTCCACACTGTTTTCCAGAGGGGCTGTACCAGTTTACATTCCCACCAACAGTGTAAGAGGGTGCCCGTTTCTCCACATCTTCGCCAGCATCTCGTGTTCTCTGATTTGCTCATTTTAGCCACTCTGACTGGTGTGAGGTGGTATCTCAGTGTGGTTTTGATTTGTATTTCCCTGATGAGGAGGGATGCTGAGCATCGTTTCATATGTTTGTTGGCCTCTGGATGTCCTCTTTGGAGAAGTGTCTGTTCATATCTTCTGCCCATTTCTTCACTGGGTTGTTTGTTTTTCAGGTGTGGAGTTTGGTGAGTTCCTTATATATTCTGGATATCAACCCTTTATCTGATATGTAGTTTGCAACTATCTTTTCCCATTACGTTGGTTGCCTATTAGTTTTGTGGATTGTTTCCTTTGCCGTGCAGAAGCTTTTAATCTTGATGAGGTCCCAATCGTTTATTTTTGCTCTTGATTCCTTTGCTTTGGGGGATGTGTCAAGTAAGAGGTTGCTGCAGTGGAGGTCAAAGAGGTTGTTTCCTGCTTTCTCCTCTTTAGTATGTTATTTTCAATTTTCTCCTTTGCTAAACATTTTTTTAGTTTATTTTAAAATTAATATATTAATAGTTCCTAAAAATAAAGTTAAATATTGTTTCAGGTAAAATTGCTAGATTTAGGAGGAAAAATAAAAGACCCCAATAATTTTGATTTTTTACCGTGTGACATATGCAATGTTTGGGTCATATGTAACTAAAATTTATTTGATTTTTATCTGAAATTGAAATTTAACTATCATCCTATTATACAGCAACCCTAATTATATTATACTGTTTGATTTATATAGTAATCCTTTAAAGGCTTAGACATTTTCAAATTCCTTTGAAGATGGATAGAAAAGAGAGATAGTGCATATAGCTACACTGATTTGTTTCGTAATGTATACTTAATATCAGCTTCATCACAGAAATTTTATACTTTTGTTTCTCCAAGCAGGATCAGAAAAATATACCTTCATGTTAAATCTGGCGTATCACCTGATATATAACATCCAAGCAGCTAAGAATGAGGTTTGCATATTTCAGTGGTTGGAAAAGTGAAAGAGCACTGTTTTGTGACACACTTAAAATTATATAAAGTTCAAATTTCAGTATACCATCCCTCTTTGTCAAAATAAATGAATGCTTATTCATTTTATGTTATATGTATGGCTATATCCACGCTGTAACAGTGTTCAGTAGTTATTAGAGAGAACAAGTGATCCTCAAAGTTCTTTACAGAAAAAGCTGACCTTGCTTTAAAGTATGCAGCTGAATGAATTTTGCCAACCATAGTTTCTGTTTTATATTGTACACTATTTCACCTTATTTTGATTCAGTCATATTTCTTAACTGAGTCATGCTTCTAATTGAATAGGATCTTTATTTACCACAACATCTCTACCAAACATTGTGGTATGTTATCACTCAAAACAAATTACTTTCTCTCAAAATTAAGCTTTTACTTCAATTTGAAATAGCCATGAAAATAACGTCAGGTATATCTTTTTTTTTTTTTTTTAATATTTTTATTTATTTCTAGGAGAGAGAGAGACAGCGTGAGCAGGCAAGGGACAGAGAGAGAGAGAGGGAGACACACACTGAAACAGGCTCCAGGCTCTGAGCTGGCAGTCAGCACAGAGCCCGACGCGGGGCTCGAACCCATGAACCGCGAGATCATGACCTAAGCGAAAGTCGGACGCTTAACTGACTAAGCCACCCAGGCGCCCCTGTCAGGTATATCTTTGACTGGGGAAAAAAAAAAAAAACAACAACAACCCAGAAAGCCCTCCAAATCCGATACTTACATTCACATTTTGAATGAAAACAAAAAGAATGCAATTCACCATTAGTATTTGTGATTCTCTAATTCTAATGATTTAAAAGTAGTCATTAAAATTTTTCTGAAGTTCTGGTTTTAGTAGAACCAGAAAATTAAATATGGGCAGCACTTCTTAGTAGGCACGTGATATATTGTGAAGTAAAAAAGAATTATATTCAGTTTCAAAATCTCATTTTTTACAAGTCCTGTTTAAGAAAGGGATACAGTAATACACCATTGTCATTGGTATAATTATTTTGTAAAATAAGCACAAATCCAGGTAAGGTGGGAATTCATACAGAGACACTGTTGATTAGGATAATGCTCCTAATTCAGGAATCGCAAATGTCTCAAAATCAGACAGAAAAAAGTTTGTCTTTCATAGATAAGAAACATGTAAGGAGAAGTTGAGAAAAGGGAGAAAGTAAGCAGAATGCATAATTAGTATGGTTTGGCAGGAGATGTGTCTCACTATGGTCAGTCAGTTCTGGGGCTAATCATGAGCTTAGGGCACATTAAGAGGGCACATTCCTTATTTTAGTGCCTGCCGGCCTTGAGGGCAATCCAAAGTCCAGGGATCAGTGTGCATAAGAGAAACCTGACTACGTTTGGTCAAGACAAAATGGAAATTATGTGACTATGGACACCTGGTCAGAATTAAAATTGGCCAATCGCTTTCTAAAGAAACACTAGTAGTTCACAAGCAGATTTGTAATTTATGCTTCTTATCATGACAAAACACACTGCTCCAATGGTTCCTGGTACATTTTGACACACATTGTGGGACAATTGCCTGTTCATCATCAGTTTTCTTTAGAAATGCTTATTAATCCAAGTTGGAATGGAAACATGAAATCTGTTCATATGCAGCATAATGAGGCATGTAGAAAGGCTAAAATAATCTATTGACCCAATCTGTGTATTATTTTTTCTTTTTATAATGAATCATCAAAGAGTAGCCCTCAGCCAAAAATCAAGCCTAGATTTTTAGGCTCTAGATCAATGATAAAAAATGAAAATTTAAGGCGATTACTTACACTTTTAAATATCACATATCCATATTAACTATAAGATTCAGTATTGCTAAGATACTAATTCCTCTAGTCAGAGCTATGGATTAAACACTCTCAAGCAACACCTACGAATCACCTATTTGAATAATGACAAACTAATTCAAAATTGTATGGAAAAGCAAGGTAACTAAACAAGAGGATTCTGAATATGAAGAATAAAGTTGAAGGACTCTTATAAATCAATTTCACAATTACCACAATGTTACATTCATCCAGACAGCATAGTATTGGCAAAGGACAAAATTATTAAGGGAATAGAATGGAGAGCTCAAAAATAAGTCTACGTAAATATAGTCAACTGATTTTTGCCAAAGGTTCAAGTTTAGTTTCTTAAAGAAAGGATTGTCTTTTCAACAAATTTTCTTGAAACAATTAAATGTCTAAATGCAAAAGTTACCAACCTCAATGTATATCTCACACTTTAAAGATATTTATGTATATATTTACTTTTATTTTGAGATATAACTCCAAGATTTAGTATTGTTTGTAAATGTATTTTGTGTACCCAACCTGGCTTTCATGCCTTCCTGAAACAAGTTTTAGAAATAAAAACATGGAAAACAAAGGATAAAAGAATGTACAAATAACTCAATAAAATACAGAATTACTTGTCTAAAGTGACCCCTATGAAAAATGGTGTAATAAGTATATGGAAATAATCTTAATATATTCCTAAGTAATAGAATGACTTTCTTTGGCTCCTATTCCAAGCAAGATAGTTGTGTATCAATCAAAAAATCTTGATTTTATATTCATATTAATACCAAATGTTTCCTTATTGTAAGACTTCTAACATTCTGGCTTTAGTGTTTGAGTCAGTGAAAAGTGTTAAAAGAAGATATAGTTTAGATATAGTAATTACTGGACTCATTTATGAAATATTTGTATAGAAAAATGTAAAATGCTTAACTTGTCAATTTTTTTATGATGGTAGCAATTATTTCCAATTTTAGTAAGGCAGATTCCTCTGAATCCTCAGAAAAATCTGGATACTTTCTTTAGATAGACTTTTAATACTTCTTTTTGGTATTGTTACTGGGTCCCCACCTATCAGTTTCCTCTCAGTTGGAGAAGTTTATCAGCAGTTGATAAAAAGCAAGCTAACATAGAAATGCAATGCTAAGAAGTAGATGTGTGAAAACACTGATGAGTCCCTAAATCTAATTCTAACCTTCTCCCCTGTTAAAGCAATTAAATACATTTTCTTATTTAGTGCTGAATTTCAGTCATGTTCCAAAGACTGCTAAATAATTATTAATTTCAAAGTTAGTTTAATAGAAACTCAAATTTTTCATTTATTCAAATTACAAACAAATATATAAGACTTAATAATAATAATAATAATAATAATAATATATCCCCAATCCCACACCTCAACAATTTAGGAAACATAAGGATAATTCTGAATGAAAAAAAGGCAGTGGAAGAGCTGACAGCATAGGTATTAGATTCCATTTTTTCTAGATCCATATAGATATTGCAAAAGATTATTGAGAGAATTCAGGAGAACTAGAGCAAAAGGTGTGTGTGTGTGTGTGTGTGTGTGTGTGTGTGTGTATAGGGGAGTTCACTGATTTTTTAATTTTGATTTATATGATTTAGGTTGGTTTAAGGTATACTGCAACAGTAATATCCATAAATTCTCATTAGTTTTACCCTCAATAACTTTTCAGTTTTTGCTTATTTCTCACGCATGTCAGCGTGTCTGAAGACTGGGAATTTGCTCCACCACTTACTGATGGGTACATAATGTAGCTGCATTTTATAGAACAAAGTTGTAGGTCACAAAAGCAAGAGAAGAGAAACTTGAAGGTCTTAAATGCATTGCCCAAAAAGTGACAAATGACACTTCTTTTCACTGACTGTTGGCCAGAAACAATCACATGGCTCTACCTAAGTGCAAGAGAGTTGGGTAATAATGGGAAAAAACATGCGTATTCAGGGACCACCACTGTTTACCTAACATTGAAACACATGCTTTCAAGATTACAAGTGAAAAGACTTCTTTTATGTGATTTAGGGCTTAAATGATACTCTAGTACCTAAATAAATGTGATTGCCATGAAAAATAATCTTGTATTTAAGTATTTCAAAGGTAGTGCAATTATATAATAATAATAAATTTAATTACATAATTAGCATGATATTTAATTAGATAATTAGCATAACATAATAATTGTGAAATTAGCTTAGTACATCAGTGATAGCTATTGTCGGTATTGTCTTATACATGTTTCCTTTTCCCTAGGGTGTAAATTATTTCCAATTTTTTACAGGATCATATAAAACCACTCCTCCATCACTCTCATTAATGCCATTTGGGAAGTTTATCACTTCTTTTGAAACATCAAAGGGGGAAATTAAAGAAGTTGATTATGACAAGAACATGAGTAGTTGAAGATTATTTACAGTAACTGCATGCAGTAATTCTTAATTTTAAATGTAGATGTCATATTAAAATTTAATAAGTAGTTTATACATTTTATATGATCATTCACAGGTATAAAATTATATCACTTATTTAAAAACAATACTTCAGGACTTGAAATTTAAATGTTAAGTGTCTATGACATTACTTTTAATAAGTGGAAGAATTAAAAAGATTAATGGTTCCTGAACTTCTATCTTAAAAATTAAGGGAGGAAATAAAAGGCAATTTTATAGAAATCTGACATTGTTAATAAAATTAACATGACAAATAATTCCTTCCATGTAAAATTACACTGCAGGCTGACAATAGGAAGACATATAGTGAATTACAGGTTTGGCTAACTCATTACTTTTAGGTTTCATATTATATCATTTATTTTGATAGAAAATAACCACATCATAAGTGATTACTAATCAGTAAGAACTGATAACTCATTAACTAATTATTTTACAACTTGTCATTTTATGATTTTTTCCATCTCAGCAAAATGGATGAAATTAAATGACTTGCTTTTTGCATCATAGTCAATGATCAAATAGAAAATAGAGATTTATTCTTAAAAAGACTAAGAAGTGTAAGAGGCAACTGAACGATTTTTGGACATAAAATTCAGACTCCTATTCTTGGCTTATAGATTTTTCAGAAGATTTCTAAACCTGTCACAATGATTTTCACAGAAGAGGACACAGAAAACCACTGAAAAGTACAGGTGTGATATCATTTAAAGGTAACATTCAAATAACATGCTAGAAATGAGTAGTATTCCTCTTACTATTAGACAGTGATGTTCACAAACATGCAGTGTTTTCATCTTCATTTTATAAGTATTGCACAACAACTTTGCCTCCATCCCTACCTTTGTAAGTTGGACAGAATCCTTGCTTGGCAGCTTCAAATTCAATCAACATCTTAATTTCTATGAAAGCTAGTTTCACCATGCCAGTGTTATTTACTGGGCCTGCTCACAGAAAAGAAAATTCACTGCACTCAACAGCGAGGGGGAAAAGCTCAGCTGGTATTCAAAACTCAATTGTGCAGCCATAAATAATTTTTACATATAGAAAATGATATAGTAGATTAAATTTTAGTACCTAGATAATCAATTTTGAATGAAGTGCTAGCAAGAGCCAAGCAATGATATAAATAACTAAAGGTTTAAAGAAATATAGATATATACAAAACTAGTTATCAGCTATTTCAGGTGTGCAGCAACATATACAAAGATTTATGGGATGTAAATCAGTGTGTTGAAATGCAATGTTGGTAATAATGTAATTCAGTTTGACTTTAGAAAAGTAATGTTTTTATTAAATTATATACTTTTGAATATACTACGAAAATAAATTTTCAAAATGCTCTGACAGGTCTGAAAGTCTTTCCTTCTTTTCTTTATTCCTTCATTTCTTCTTAGCCTTCCTTCCTTATCCACCCTCCCTTTCCCTGCCCCAATCTGTCCTTCTGTCCTTCCCTCCACTCCTCCCTTCCTCCTTCCTTCCTTCTTCACTTCCTTCCTTCTTCCCTTCCCTCCTTTCTTCCCTTCCTTTGTTCCTTCCTTCTTTGATATCATTCAGGCATTAATCCACTATTAAAAAATGTATTGTGCATGATTTACCATGGGCTGTATTAACACTTAGGAAAACATAGAGGAAACTGTAAGAATCCATAATGAAATTACAAGGTAATTAAAATCATGAATTGCCTTGTAATTCAGTTTGATCAATTTTCCAAAGCAAAGAAAATTTTCCCAAAGAAATTTTTATCAAAAATACAAATGCTCCTTTCTATTCCTGATACACATTTCAGTAGTTTTCAATTTAAGGCTTTTGGAAATAGTACTGTCATGGGTTCACTTGTACATGTTTCTTGTATATTTGTGTGTGTGTGTGTAAATTTCTGTTGCTTACTTACCTACTCATGAAATAACTGGTTCATAGGAATGCTTGTGTTCAACTTTTACAGATAATATTATATAATAGTACCAACCAGATACACTAATTTACATCCCCACTAGCAATAAACTAGTGATCCAGTTCAACACCTTGGCGACATATGGTAATTTAGTTTTATTTATTTTTACTCCATTTTTAATCAGGTGACTAGAAGTACAATCACCAGTAGCAGCATTGGCTGAGTTTTGACGAAGTCATACAGTTATCACTACAATCAATGTATAGATTATATTCATCATCCCAAAAAGTTTCAAGCTCCTGGAAGTGAATCGCATACCTCTCCCCAGCCACTTATCACTCACCCATTTTCTGTCCCTGTTTGCATATTCCAGAAAATCAGATATATTAAATTCTACAGTATACAGCCCTTTGAGTTGAGTTGTATTTACATAGCACAATGCAGCTGGGATTCATCCTAAACACCTCAGTAGTACATTTCTATAAATAATAATATATGCTATACTACTTTGTGGATATAGCATGATATAGCTACCCACCAGTCAATTTACATTTGGGCTACTTACAGATTTGAGCAATAATAAATTATGCTGCTCTAAATACTCATATGCAGATTTGTGTGAATGCATATTTATGTATTTTTTTTTTCTCTTGGGTAAATAGGAGTTGCATTTCTGGTTTATAAAGTGCAAGTACATGATTAACTTTATAAGAAAATGCCAAATTATTTTCCAAAGTAGTCATATAATTTTTTCATTACTACCTGAATTAATTGAGAGTTCAGTTACTCTACATTCTTGCCAAAACATGGCATTGTTAGTTACTTTAATATTATGTCTTCTATTTGATGTGTTATAGTATCTCATTGTTTTAATTCATTTTCTCTAATGATAAATGATGTAAAGAAATTTTGTGTATACTTATTTTCAGTTGTATGCATTCTCTGGTGATGTTTCTCTTTCAGACTTTTTGTTCAATTTTTACTAGTTTATGTTTATTGTTTTATTTTATGAGTAATCTAAATGTTCTAGATGTAAGTCCTTTGTCAGATATGTGATTTACAAATATTTTTACCCATGCTTAGCTTCTCTTTTACTCTACTAACAATGAGTTTCACAAAGCGAAGTTTTTAATTTTTATAATGTTCAATTTATCTTCATAAATGCTAAGGTCACATATATTTTATTTTATGTGCTTTCAATACGTTTTATAATTTTTCATTTTACTTTTATGTCTGAGATACATTTTAAGTTTATTTTTGTGTACAGTGGGAGGTATGTATGTTGATTCACTATTTTGGCATATGGAAATCCAGTTGTTCCAATCTTGTCTGTGGAAAACCAAATCATATCTTCAGTGCATTGTCTTTGAACTTTCTGCAAAATCAATTGACATTTTTAGGTGAGTTCATTTCTGGTTTCTCTGTTCTGTTTCACTAATAAAAGCATTTCCCCTTTAGAGAATGCCACACTTTCTTGATTATTATAGCTTTATAGTAAGTCTTGAAATTGGATAATATGAGCACACAGACATTGTTCTTTCTTTTTTAGAATTGTCTTGGCTACTCTAGTCTCTTTGCTTTTCTGAGTAACTTTTAAAATCAGATCATCTGTCAGAGCGCCTAGGTAGCTCAGTGGGTTAAGTGTCTGACTTCAGCTTGGGTCATGATCTCGGGTTAGTGGGTTCAAGACCTGTGTCGGGCTCTGTGCTGACACCTAGCTCAGAGCCTGGAGCCTGCTTCAGGTTCTGTATCTCCCTCTCTCTCTGACCCTCCGCTGCTCATGCTGTCTCTCTCTCTCTCTCTCAGAAGTAAATTAAAACAATAAATAAAATCAGAATATCTGTATGCATAAGACATTTTTGCTGTTATATTGGTAAGAAAGGCATTGAATCTATAAATCACAGAGCAGAGTGTTGACATCTTAATATTTAGCCACCCAATCTATGAGCATTGTTAATCTTTCCACTTAGTTGTATTCTTTTTTATTTTTTATTAAAGTTTTATAATTTTCAACATACAGATACTACATATATTTTTGATTTATACAAAAGAATTCATTTTTGAAGTGCTTTTCTAAATGGAAATTGTTTTCTGAATTTTAAAATCCGATGTTTGATAGCTTTTTGTTAAAGAGTAATTCTTACCTTTTCAACTTGCACATGTATTACAGTAGAATAATGTATGTATTTCATTATATAATAGCGGGTAGGAGAAAATTTTCATTCTTTAAGAAAAAGTAGAAAAGTCAATGTTTTCATTGTATGGAAGCTGGTCGTAAGTGAATTGTGATTTCAAAAATGGGAATACTTCGAACGTTTTGTTAAGATCTTTGATACAACAGTTTGGTCCTCTCCATACCCAAGATATACTGCCTCCTAACAAAGTTAGCTGGCTAGCAATTTATTACAAAAAAGGAATGTGAATTATTTGGGCTTTAAAACACTTCAAAATGAGCTTTGTTTATTATTTTGTCCAAATCCCAGATTTTCTCTGATAACTGGAAATGGCTCATTATTTTTTTCTTTCAGTAAAACAGACATTGCTTATGCTTGTTTGCTATACAGCTGACCTTCTTCTGCTTTCTATCAGAAATAGCATCCCCTTCCAGTCTGTAGTGCACCTGTTTGTTGGATAGTTCTGGCCAATAGAAGGCATTTGTGGAAGATAAGAGGGGAAGAGGAGAAAAGAAAGTCCTCTGTTACCTCTTTCTACTCAGTGTGGCTCACAGTAGGACATGCCCCAGTTCTCATCATATGGCCCTGCTTTTGTGTTCCAGTAACTACCGCTGTTCCTTCAGCTCTCAGGATGATAGGAGCTTCATGCTGTTGCTAATCTCTGGGTTCCCTTTTAAGCCCTTCTCTTGCATGAGGCCTACCCTTTGTATTAAATTCTCCCACAGTGAAATACTGAGAATGGTTTCTGCCTTCTTTGCTGAACCATCTGTGATGTATTTTTTAGTGTGCAGTCCTCTTTATTATATCTAACCTAGTATTTCAGGCCCAAGAGCACAGTTAAGAATTTTTCAAGCAAAGGCACATTCCCGTGCAATAATGGCACATATCTAAGTTAGGCTACTCTCAAGTAAACTTAGGAAAGGTGGGATAAATATGCCCTTATATAAGGGATTGACAATGAATTAATTTAAAAAATAATATTTTTCACCATGAACTGTGTGTCTGTAAAGCATATATGTGGTTTTTGTGTGATTTCTGTATGGGCAGGCTTGAGATCGGGTCTTTTGGTGCAAGCCCCCTAACCAAGGTAGGAGTGTAGACATGCTCTGTGTTTAACCAGAAGCCTCCCATTTTCTTTTGTAGTGGGCATGCATCCTTGAGGTCATTTCTGTGTATTACTTTCCTTTAGGTTATTAGTACCTGAGTCCAGTCTGGAAAACCATGCTAATTCCTCCCCTACAGACATCCTTTTCTGTTAAATTAGGTTTCTACATGTTTATAAAATTAGAGCAATAGACTCAAACCTGAGTAACCAACCTGATTTCTCCAGGCCATAGTGATTGCTTCATAGATGGGCAACCAAGAAGAAGAAATGAGACTTTACTATAAATCTGGTACAGGTCCTCTAGCTCATTCACATTTTCTCATTTAAGGAATGGAGGAGTGAAGAAGCTGCCAGCATATTAACACACAAACACTGACAGGCAGAGCTATAATTAGACTAGAAGTGGAAAAGAGATAAGAAATGGAAAATAAACAAACAACAACAAAAACTGGGATTTGATGAAATCCTTTTGGCCATGAGTCAAAACAAACATGATGTCAGCAATCCTCAAAAAAAAATTTTAATAGTTTATTGTCAAGTTGGCTTCCATATAAACACCCAGTGCTCATCCCACAAGTGCCTCCTCCATACCCATCACCCCCGCATCCCCTCCCCCCACCCCATCTGCCCTCAGTTTGTTCTCGGCATTCCAGAGTCTCTCAAAGTTTTGCCTCCCTGTCTCTCCCCAACTATATTTCCCCTTCTTCTCACCCATGGTCCTCCATTAAGTTCCTCCAAATCTTCCTATACATGTAAACATATGGTATTTGTTCTTCTCTGCCTGACTTACTTCGCTCAGCATAACACCCTCAAGGTCCATCCATGTTGCTACACATGGCCAGATTTCATTCTTTCTCATTGCCATGTAGCATCCCATTGTATAGATAAACCACACCTTCTTGATCCATTCGTCCGTTGATGGACACTTAGGCTCTTTCCATGTTTTGGCTATTGTTGAGAGTGCTGCTATGAACACTGGGGGGTCCATGTGCCCCTATACATCAGCACTCCTGTATCCCTTGGGTAAATTTCTAGCAGTGCTATTGCTGGGTCATAGGGGAGTTCTATTGTTAATTTTTTGAGGAACCTCCACACTGTTTTCCAGAGGGGCTGCACCAGTTTACACTCCCACCAACAGTGTAGGAGGGTGCCCTTTTCTCCACATCCTCTCCAGCATCTAGAGTCTCCTGATTTGCTCATTTTAGCCACTCTAACTGGCGTGAGGTGGTATCTCAGTGTGGTTTTGATTCGTATTTCCCTGATGAGGAGGGATGCTGAGCATTGTTTCATGTGTCTGTTGGCCATCTGGATGTCCTCTTTGGAGAAGTGTCTCTTCATGTCTTCTGCCCTTTTCTTCACTGGGTTGTTTGTTTTTTGGGTGTGGAGTTTGGTGAGTTCCTTAGATTTTGGATACTAACTCTTTATCTGATATGTCATTTGCAACTATCTTTTCCCATTCCATTGGTTGCCTATTAGTTTTATGGAGCAATCCTCAGATTTTTTAAATTCCATGAACTAATAAATATTATTTCATGTAAAGTTATATATATTAGATTATTTTTACTTTATTCAAGACAGTAGAAAATTGAAGCACCTGGTTGGCTCAGTCGGCAGAGCATAGGACTCTTGATCTCAGGGTTGTGAGTTTGAGCCCCATGTTGGGTATAGAGATTACCTAAATAAAATAAAATAAAAATTTAAAAACACACAAATGATTTTAACTGGTAGAATGTAATTTTGTCTTCCCCTTTTCCCTTTAAATATGGATACTTAATTTATATATACTGTAATTCTATATTTTCTAGTTAGAATTGATATCTTATAGAGTACCTTAATAAAAGTAAATGCTTTTCTGATTATATATCCATTAATTTTCAGACATATGATAAGGAAATAGCTTTGATTTTATTGTATACATTGGTGCTACAGGCTATAATTTGCTGAATTATAGAGATAAGTCAAAATGAAATACTACTTCATATTAGTTTTCTTCACATGATCACTTAGAAAGATTGTGACTAGATTGAAAACCTCATCACGAAGGCAATTCTTTGCCTAGGTAATTAAATCTGGCATATTAAAATATATATTGAGAAAAACTTCTCGTGTATAGTTTACAACTGAAATCTATTTAAAAAATGAAGAGAATAAAGAAAATATTGGGGGCTCCTGGGTAGCTCACTTGGTTAAGCACCGACTTCAGCTCAGGTAATGATCTCATGGTTCATGGGTTAAAGCCTCATGTCGGGCTCTGTGCTGACAGCTCGGGGCCTAGAGCCTGCTTTGGATTCTGTGTCTCCCTCTCTCTCTGTCTCTCCTCCACTCACGTTCTGTCCCTCTCTCTCTCAAAAATGAATAAACATTAAAAAGTTTTTAAAGACAATATTGTTATATTAAGAGATATTTGGTCCTCAGGTATGTGATGCTGATATGTAAAATTTTTAAAATTATATCTAAAATTAAACTGAAACACAGAATTAAGAAAAAGACATAGACATGTCTACTATAGAAGTTTTAAGTTATAAAAATTAAGCTTCTTGCAAAAAATAATGAACCTTAGGACTGCTTATAATTAAATAATGAGATTTTTAAAAAAGACTAAGATAACTTTTTCTAAAATGAAAAATGTGTATATAGCTGCCCTTCTATGTGAAGATATGAATGCCTGGATTATCACTTCAAAATAAAAGAATAGGGACATAAAACCAAGAAGGGAGTATATGCAAAATGTAGCAAAAAGGTATTTTTTGAGAAGGGTATAAATGAGAATGGTTTGGAGCTCCTGGTTGGCTCAGTCTGTTAAACATCTGACTCTTGATTTTGGCTCAGGTCATGATCTTACTCTTCGTGAGTTCAAACCCCACGTCTGGCTTTGCACTGATAGCATGGAGCATGCTTGGGATTCTACCTTTCTCTCTGCCCCTCCCTTGCTTGCTCATGTTCTCTCTGTCTCTCTCAAAATAAATAAACTTTAAATAATTAATTAACTATGTACACACAGTAGAATGGCTTGTCTTAAAGACAAGAGAGTTTGATGCTTTGTTAGTGAAAAAGCTTCTGTTTGCAAATTAAAAATAAATACATTTTGAACAAGCTGAAGAAATAGAAGTGGGGAAATGGTTCTTTCTTCACCAAATGGATTTACTGACTAGTGGGTCAGTGATAAGGAGCTCAAATGGTCTCATTGTGGCTCTTTCTCTTTTATTCGATATTTCTGTACTGCTTTTATTTGGATTGTTTTGACCTCACTTTTTCCTACATTAGTGGTTTGTTTTCCAAACTTTAAGCAACATTGTAACCAAATGCTTCAACCTTATATATGATTCCAGTGAGCATTTACAGTTTTCAGAAAAGAAGGTTTCCTTCAACAAATGTATGTCAATCACAGTGAAAAATCAGAAGATTGTAATTTGGCCCTTCTTGAGTCATGTGGCTACCCCAGAACCAATTCGTAAACCACACAGAGGAGGTCATACAAATGGTCAGGCTGGAGTCAAGAATCTTTGATGGAGTTAATGAGGGGGAAGAGACCCTATACTTGATAGCAAAGGCAGAATCAGCTGGAAAAAAGAAGAGATATTTTCCCCACAAAAAACAAAACAAAACAAAACAAAACAAAAAACCTGAAGGGATAAAAGCATAAGGGTATAAGGTGGGAAGAAAGTAGAGCAGGCAGGAAAAAAATTGTTCACTACAAGTCTTACATTGGCCAACATAGTCTTATAGTATGAATTAGTTGTAGAAAAAAGAAATAAGAACATGTGAAAATGAATCTTGAAATGATTCAGCCAAGTGAAACTGTGAAGCCTATGTCTGCATACACCCAAAGCAATACTCTTTTTGAGAAACAGCATTCCATTGTAGATGTATCCTTTAACCTCCTCAACACCTGTTCTCCATCTCTGTTGGGAGAGGGAAAAAAAAGTGTTTTCCACGTTCATAGTATCCTAAAATGACATAAATAAAAACCTGGGAAGATTAAATAAAAAGCAGAGAACTATTTTTATAAAAATGTGTTACCATCCTATTTTAACCAAATTCATTGGCATTTCTAGAGAGTATATTATGTAGAAAAATAGATGGAATTTGAATTCAAATTAAACAGTTATAAATAAACTAACACTAAAAAAATACAAAATAACAATTATTTTCATAAATATGGATGTCTTAGACATCTAATGGTTTTTGATAAATGAAGGAAGGGTTAATATGAGTTGCAGGAATGAATGTGATTGTTTTCTCAATGGATTGTAAATTAAGAAAGTTGGAAAATGGAAATAGAGATCAGAAAAGAGGCCTAGAGAATTTTATTTTGTATTGCTTTTTTTTTTTTTTAATGTTTTATTTATTTCTAGGGGAGAGAGAGAGACAGCGTGAGCAGGGGAGGGTCAGAGAGAGAGGGAATCACAGACTGAAGCAGGCTCCAGGCTCTGAGCTGGCAGTCAGCACAGAGCCCAACGCGGGGCTAGAACCCACGAACCGCGATATCATGACCTAAGCGGAAGTCGGACGCTTAACCGACTAAGCCACCCAGGCGCCCCTATTTTGTATTGCTTTTATTTTTCCTATGGTAAAAGGCATCATATACCAAGATCTATTTTATCATCAGAATTTATTATTATTTTACTTTCCCAATTTTTAGGAACCTTTAGAATTCTTCATAGGCAATTCAAGATACTTATGATGGAAGTGTTTAACCTTAGAAGGTGAAACACAATTGTTAACCATCTATTTAATATCACCCTTACATACTAATCAAACTATTTTGTGCCATTGCAGTCTTGGAAATTTTTGAGAAATGGTACTTTTATTTTAAAAAGTCAGAAAAAATATTTTTCTTCATTAATGATATGAATATACTACCATTGTCACCTCTAACCAAAGATGGCTTCTGAGACTCACCAAATAACCAGCTCCATGCCTGATCCCAGGTTTTTCAGGCTCTTAAATAAACCTAAAGGGAATCTGGAACAGTTTTATAGAGTACCCTCTCTTTTCAAGTAGTAGAGAGAATAGATATCCCATAGAGCATTGATTTTTTTTTTTTTTAATGTTTTATTTATTTCTGAGAGAGAGAGCATGTGTGCGAGCAGGGGAGGGTCAGAGAGAGAGGGAGACACAGAATCTGAAACAGGCTCCAGGCTCTGAGCTGGCAGTCAGCACAGAGCCTGACGCGGGGCTCGAACCCACAAACTGCGAGATCATGACCCAAGCCGAAGTCGGACGCTTAGCCGACTGAGCCACCCAGGCGCCCCATGAAAATGAATTTTTTATCTCATGGTCAAAGGTTAAAATTTCATAATCAATATAAAACATAAACAACATGGTTTTTTTAATATATAATATATTTTGTCTAAATTTCTCTACTTCATTTCCTACTCAATAGTCTGTATATTTTGCACTTATAAATTAAGTGAAGTTATTGTCACAAAATCACCCTTGAACTGCATGTCAATAGTGACACTGCTACTGTGATCAAATTGTCAGGTATTGCAAACAAAACAGACTATTCTGTCCTTGAAACCCTCACCTCTTGACCTGTTTGACTCTGTTCTCTCCAATTTGTCCTCCTGTGTTGCCACTACTTGGCACCGAGAGCAGCTTATCCCAACGTGCCCACTTCTCCATTTCCAATATTCCCATGGACTTTGTCCTGACCCCTCAGCTCTCAATTTCTTTTCAGACAACTTGTCCACTCTCAACTCTATGCCTTGCTCTCCTCATCTTGGAATGTTACATTCAATTGTGACTGAATAACTCCACTCAACTATATCGCCGGAGCCTCAAATACTATTTTTTTTTTTTTTTTATGGGAGGCAATATCTTCTACTCAAAGCTATCACTTTTACATAGTTCTTTACCTCAGTAAATAAAATTATTATTCAACAGTTTTTAGACCTATAAAAAACATAAAACAAAAACTAGATCCATATATGACTTTCTCATACCAATCCTTCATCCATGCCCAGTTGATTTCAAGGTCTTGCTATCATGAAACTACAGAAACAAAAACTGAGAATTAAGTACCCTGAACATTCAGGAATGGACACCTTGTCTTCTATTTCTAAGGCTTTGGTATATTAAAAAATATAAACAAAACTAAACAATTTTTAAAATATCTTGGTTTTTCATAAATCTTTATATGTATTATATTCATAGTACATATTTTATATCTGTGTTACCTGATTACATTTGTTACTTTATTTAATTTTTTGTCCATACTACTTCAGTTTAATTATAATAATACAACACATGATGCTTAGAAATTCAGAGTCTAGAGTGAGACTGCCTGAATTCAGAACCTTCTTTATCTATTTAGTAGCGTGGGATACTTATTTACTCTCTCTGAGCATGTTTCTTTCTCTGTAAAATGGATATAATCATAATGTTCACCTTAAGGCTTACTTTGAAAAGCACATAAAGTAATATTTTAAAGCTGGCACATTCTGAAAATGTTAGTTCTATATTTAATAAATGTTGGTTATCATTATATTATGCTGATGGATTTCTCAGCTTATACATTCAATTATATAGAAATAAAGCTTTTATACTTTTTAAAATTTCAAGCCCATAATTTGGCCATAAATAGAATGCTTTACCTTTTCATACAGTGATTTCAAGAACATCAGGATTCTCTTAACGAATTTAAAAATAAACTCAGTCTATTTAGAATTCCTATTTTCTACTTTTTTTTTTTTTTTTTTTTTTTTTAATCCTAAGGAGGTATCTGAATTCCAGGTGCTTGGATAGCTTTGTGGTATTGTGGGCACATGGTTGGATAGGTACATCCTCATCCATGACCAGCCTTCCATATTGGTACTTGTGTTTGCAACTGGTCCTTCATTGGCTATCATACCCCCATTGTACCTGCTTTTGCTACCATGGTATTTTCATGATACTCTCTTTCTCTTCCTCATCTTATAAATTTACACCCTTGGAGTATATAATGTTAGTTCTAAACTCTGACAATCTGGGGCTGTAGGAGGAATGCTGGGTTGTCTTTGTTCCTCTTTGCCTCTGACATCACCGTTGTACCTTTCGTAGCTCTGCAGAATTCAGGCTTGGGTGGCTCAAGTAATTCAAAGGAAGGCTGTATCTCCTAGGTGTTCACCTGGGATTGAGATGTAGTCTGCTTTTGGAAGTCACTTCTCTGAGAGTTCTTTCACCTTTGCCATTGAGGCTTACTCCCAGAGAGAGAGAAAATGCAGGCCTCTCCTCTAAAATTCTGATACCATTAAGTCTATTGTTCTCTGCCTTTGTTTTTGATTTCTCCAATCGCCCAGGGGAATATGTTATTCCTTAAACTGAAGGGAATGGAATCAGAGCAAATGACTTATTTTTTCTCCTTAAAGTATCTGCTCTATATTAGAAAATATTTTTTAAACTAAAATCTAATACTCAATTTTTTTCCCTCCTGAATCTTCTCTGATTATTGACTTTTGGGCCAAAGAAAGCTTTATCGTGACTTACATTTTTAACACTGTGTTAATTCTTTGTTTTAATCATTTTATAATGTATTATTGTTTTAAAGGCTACATCCTACTACTCCCCTTCCCTTAAAAAAAATTCTGTTTTAGACAACCCTTAGTTTAAGACTATATTTTTAATTCAGGGTCAATCTTTCATACTGTAGTTAAAACTCATTTCCTTAAAGGATAGAAATAAATGTATATAGTTGGTTTACTTTTAAATTCTATCCCATCCAATTTCTCTTTATAAAGTATTCTTTTTCCCTTTCTACTCATTTATTAAATGAGTGTTTGAATTTATTTAAAGAACAAGAGTTTAGAAATTAGAGGAAACTTTGTTAGAATATTTGTTAAATTCGTACAAACCTCTCACAATAAACCTAACAGATTTCTTCTCTACAGCTAGGGTTTGACCATTTTATTATTGTTTTTACACAACACTGATATATGTCCTTCCTTTTGTGCTATTTAATACATATAAACTTAAGAGATCTATACTGGGAATTCTGTTTTCTTTTTGCCACTGGGACGACATAAAAGAAATAAAATATTCTGAACGCCATTACTCTCCAAAGCATTCAGACAGGGTAAGTAATATTTGCTCTCAGTGGTAACATTGTTGGCATTCTCCATAAGCTGCTTGTCTTTTCTAAGTGCCTCAGTGAGAATTTACTTCAACTTAATATCGGAATTTATTCTGCATACGTGCCCATGCTTTCTACATGATTAGTGAAGTGCTACTGTGGAGAGACTCCTGGGACTTTAAGGGGAAAAAGCCTTTGAATAATGTGGAAATAACAATGGTTTTTGTTCGTAACTTTAAGAATGACTGCCAAGGTCCATTACATCTCCCAGAATGTTTAAAGGCTTGACGCTCCTCCCATTTTCTTGTCCTCAGATGCCATCTCACTAGGCAATAGGAACTTGTTTTCTTCCTTTCAGTTGAATTTTCTCAGAAATAAGTGGATAATACCAGGTACAGAGGGCAGTAGTTTCTTGGGGAAGTGTAATTGCCATACATGCATTTTAAGAATCAGCCGGTGCTAAACATTAGAAGAGCTGCCAAGAAATAGTAGCTATTCCAAAGGCTCATAGAACTCTCTCAGGAGCAGGAAACTAAGGTTGTAAAGTGATAATTTGACATTCTCGGCAATGTTGGAACAGCCAGGGTTTCTTTCCAAAGAGCAGCTAAGCTTTTTCCCTGAGCAGTTTCAGGTTGTTCCTAAGACTCTCTGTCTGCTACATGGCTTGTCATCTGAACCATTTTTAAAAGCAAAATGTTTCATTTCTGAATTGCTAAACCCCTGGAGAGCATTGCCACATAAGGAACAAAACTCTTACATTCATTATGGAAAAAAGGAGCTTGTCAGCTCAAACAGTGTGACCTAGGACAGAAAAACCTTAGCTTCCTGTGGGGAATGAGTACATCCTCACTGCTGGTTCTTTGGGATTGAATTTATAAATGCCAAAATGTTCAGGGATTAAAAGACATAATATAGATCAGTAGGTCCTCCCAGATCTGGTTTTAATGATGAATCCCAAATATTAGTTGTCAGACACATCTAGTAACCATGCATTTCAGTTTTATCCAAACATAGTTAAGCACATTCCTCACCTCTCATGTACAAGTATGAATTATAGACTAACTTCACTCATTTCCCCTAATCTATAGAATTAACCAACGCTGAAGTGTTTTCTTTTTCCAAAGAAGCACCTCTTCTATTTGAAATATGATGTGTGTGAATATGAATGGAAATGTGATTAGAAAATCCAACCTCAATATGCATAATTGCAGTTTACATACAAATTTGATATTAAATAAATATAAACTGAGAGAATTATGCGTATATATCCACATTTTTTTGCTGTGTCCTGATTATCTGATAGCATTCATTTTTAATTTTTTATCTGTTATTTTAACATAATAATAGGAAATGTTTTATCCATATTATTTTAACCTAATAAAACCAACTAATCTCCTAAATTATTACTGGAAGGTTGTTTAGTCCCAGGAAGAATTAGTTCATGCTATTTTTTTTTTTTTTCAGAATTTTATCAGAATGTAAAAACCTGTTTTCTTCACTGATTGCTGTCAGCCATGGCCATTGGTCAATCAAAGCAGAATTTCTCTGGCTTGCCTCTCTCAGTCAATTTTGTTTTCCCATTTTAAAGATAGTAGGAGTTCCTAGGCAATTTTCTCAGTGCAGATACTAACAAGGGTGGCAAGGGACATGAAAAAGATGGCTTAGAAAGAAAACATGACTATTTTCTGAACATTTTAAAACTATGTAGGTTTTTGGAAGACTGAGACTAGATCCAAAGCACAGTGATATAATTCTAGCAATTTCTACTGACCAAGATGTCAGTCAATCTGAATTAAACTAACCATTACAAGGGAAATGTTAGTCTAAAAAGTACATGTTAAAGTCACTCAGCTGTTGTGAAATAGCCTTAGTGACAACATGAAGTATCAATTATCAAAGGTTTAAAGTCAGTGATATAGATTGAACTGCAATATACATGCTTGTCAAGGTTTCTTTAAAGGATGGGCAATGTTTCTCAGCAGTTAACTGTACCAACTGCAACTTAATAGCATTAATTGCTTGAAGAGGAAATTAAGAACTTTATGCTGAATAACTTACTTTAAAGAATAAATAGCTTATTTAAATTTACTTAGCATGACTTTAAAATAGTTTGACAGGGGGGCGCCTGGAGGGCTCAGTCAGTTAAGCATCTGACTTCGGCTCAGGTCATGATCTCATGGTTTGTGGGTTCGAGCCTCGCATCGGGCTCTGTGCTGACAGCCAGCTCAGAGCCTGGAGGCTATCTTTGGATTCTGTATCTCCCTCTCTCTCTGATCCTCCCCTTCTCACGCTCTCTTGCTCTCGCTCTCGCTCTCGCTCTCTCTCTCTCTCTCTCAGAAATAAATAAAACATTAAAAAATAAAAATAAAATAGTTTGACAGGGCACCTGGATAGCTCAGTTGGTTTGAGTATCTGGCTCTTGACTTCAGCTCAGATCATGATCCCAATATCATGGGATTGAGCCTCACGTCTATCTCTGTACTTAGTGTGGAACCTGCTTAGGATTCTCTCTCTCTCTCTCTCTCTCTCTCTCTCCCCCTCTCCTTCTACTCTTCTCCTCTGCTCCTGTTCTATCTTTCTCTCTCTTTCTCACTCTCTCAAAAAAATAGGTTGGCAATAGTTTGAAGGCTACTTTTAAAAAGGTAGCAATAGGATCAATTTTATAAACAAAATAATGCATTTGCAAATAATTCAATTCTTTACCACAGTTATTTTCAAAGACACAAATGCTATCTCAATACTTAGAAGAAATGGCAACAATGCCCATTATTTCTTATGTAAATCTATTTCTGTTAGTGCATTTATTTGGTTTTAACCAGCACTTTTTAATGTGATTTCCAAACAGAACTAATTGTAAGGAACAGATTTCACAAGTTAAAGTAATAGAAAAAAGTAAGCGCTATAATTTCTAATATACAAAACCTTCCACATTATTTCTTATGAGTTCAATTTTCTAGTTTTACAATGCCTCCCTCTTTTACAAATTCCTAATTAACATAAGATGTCCAGTTAGTATAAGATCAGGGCTAATTATAGCCATATGCAAAGGTAGCAGCATTCTCTATAATTGCCATTAGCACAATGTTTTATTATTTGAAACAGAAAGCAGAATCATACAGAATCAATGAGAATATCTTTAACATCGCAATAGTTTTAATATTCCCTTTCTATCCCCTCCTTCTGCCTATAGTCACCCTATCCTCAGGCAACCTCTGACCCACCTTTAGCCACTACACATGAGTTTACATCCACATATAAACAGAATCCTACAGTATGTATGCTTTTTTGACTGGTTTCATTCACTCAGCATGATGGAGGTTTAGCCATGTTGCTATGTGTATTAGCATTTCTGCTTTTAATTCTGAGTATTATGCCATTATATATACATACACTGCTATGTGTTTATAGCATCATATTCACCTGTCAGTAGACATATGGATGGTTTCCAGTTTGAACTATTACAAAGAAAACTGCTATGCACACTCATGTACAAGCCAATGAATGGACATATGCTTTCATGCCTTCATCTCTCTGACCAGTGGAATGGATTTATAAATCTTAGGTGTGTTTTTAATGAAAAAAAGTAAGTAAATGAATTGACAAGCCATTTTCCAAAGTGTTTGTCCATTTTATATTCACACAGCAGTGTATAAGAGTCCCTGTCTGTCAGTATTCTCACTGATATTTGATATGGCCAGTGTTTCAAATGTTGGCTTTTGGAGTAGGTATGCAGTTTCATTGTGGTTTTCATTTGCATTTCTGTAATGACTAGTGATATAAAGCATCTTTGTAAAAGTTTTATTTTAATTCCAGTTAGTTAACATACAGTGTTATATTAGTTTCAGATGTATATTACAGTGATTCAACACTTCATACAACACCCGGTGCTTATCACAAGTGTGCTCCTTAATCCCCACCACCTGTTTCACCCATCTCCCCCTCCATCTCCCCTCCCAGGGTGGGAGAACACCCACAATCTGGTAACAGATTGTTCTCAATACTTAAGAGTCTGTTTCTTGCTTTCTCTCTCCCTCTCTCTCTCTTTTCCCTTTGATCATTCATTTTGTTTCTTAAACTCTACATATGAGGGAAATAATATGGTATTTGTCTTTCTGTGCCTTCCTTTGTTTAGCATAATACATTCTAGCTCCATCCGTGTTGTTGCAAATAAAAATATTTCATTGTTTTTTATGGCAGAATAATATTCTATTGTATGTATACACCACATCTTCTTTGTCCATTCACCAATCGATGAACACTTCCATATCTTGACTATTGCAAATATTGCTGCAATAAACATAGGGGTGCATGTGTCCCTTTGAATTAGCATTCTCATATTCCTTGGGTGATATTAAGCATCTTGTCATGAATTTATTTGCCATCTGTATATTTTTACTAATTTTAATTGGATTGTTTAGGTCCTTATAGTATTTTGAGAATTCCTTATTTTTCCTTGACAAAAGTACTTGATTATATATATATATATATATATATATATGATTTGCCAACATTACTCCAGTCTGAGGCTTGACTTTTAATTATCTTAACATTGTCTTTCATAGAGCAGGTGCTATTAGTTTTGATGAACTTTAGTTTATCAGTTTGTGTCTTATATGTTGGGCTTTTGATATCAATTTTAAGAAATCTTTGCCTGACTCCAAGATTTACAAAGATTATATTTGATGTTTTAATACAAAAATTATATAGTTTTAGATTTTATATTTAGGTGTATCATCCACTTTGAGTACTTTTGTGCATATAATGTGAAAATTGGACAGAAGTTTACTTTTTTTTCCACTACTCTATTATTCCAACAGCATTTGGTGAAAAGACTATGCATTTCGCACATATATTTTGAACATTTGTCATTAGATACGTAAAGGCTTAGGATTGTTTACTAAACTGACCTCTTAAATTTTATGAGAAGACTTTTTTTCTTCTAGTAATAATCTTTTATCTGAAATTCTCTTTGATATTAATATAGCTCCCAGCTCTCTTCTGACTACTATAAACACAGTGTATTTTTTCATACCTTTACATATAACCTAATTATTTTTATTCAAAGTTGCTTTCTTGTAGGCAGCATTTATCAACTCTTGTCTTAGGAGACACCTGGGTGCCTCAGTCAGTTGTGTCCTGACTCTTGACTTTGGCTTAAGTCATGATCTCACAGTCTTGGGATCAAGCCATCCATTGGGCTCCATGCTAGGCATGGATCATGCTTAAGATTCTCTTTCCCCTTCCATCTGCCCCTTCCTGTGCTTGTGAACTCTTTCTCTCTTTATCTCTTTCTCTCTCTCTGTCTCTCTCTGTCTCTTTCTTATCATTTACCTTTAATATAGCTTTTGGCATGATGAGGTTTAGTTCTACCAGCATACTCTTTGTTTCTTACTTGTTCCATAAGTTCTTTGTCCTCATTTTCCTTAGGTCTGATTTCTTGTTGATTAAGTAGTTTTATTTTTTTTATGATTCAGTTTTCCCACCTTTGTTGGCTTACTGGCTAATAGCATTTTTTTTTTTTTAATTTTTGGTGGTGGCTTTAGGGTTTATAGCATACAACTTTAACTCATCACAGTTTAACCTTAAGTAACAGTAAGCCATCCTATATATAAGAATATTATAGCAATATATTTCCATTTCTCCCCTTCTAATGTTTGTGTTGTTACATATACTTCCAAATGCATTATAAACTATATATTATATTATTTTTATTTTGTTGAAATATTTTTATTTTAAAGACTTTGACATAATAAGAAAAATAATAATATATTTACCCAAATGTATGCTATGTCTTGTTTATTTCCTTGTTCATACCCATATATACATTTGTTATCATTTTTCATCTGTATTTGGACTCTTCCAGTATTCCTGGTAATAGTGATGAATTTCTTTTTTTTTTAATAGTTTATTGTCAAGTTGGTTTCCATATAAACACCCAGTGCTCATCCCCACAAGTGCCTCCTCCATACCCATCACCCCCCTTCCCCTCCCCCCACCCCATCTGCCCTCAGTTTGTTCTCAGCATTCAAGAATCTCTCATGGTTTGCCTCCCTCCCTCTCCCCAACTATTCTTCCCCTTCTTCTCACCCATGGTTCTCCATTAAGTTCCTCCTAATCCTCCTATACATGCAAACATATGGTATCTGTCCTTCTCTGCCTGACTTATTTCGCTCAGCATAACACCCTCAAGTTCCATCCATGTTGCTACACATGGCCAGATTTCATTGTTTCTCATTGCCATGTAGTATTCCATTGTATAGATAAACCACATCTTCTTGATCCATTCATCCATTGATGGACACTTAGGCTCTTTCCATGTTTTAGCTATTGCTGAGAGTGCTGCTATGAACACTGGGGGGTCCATGTGCCCCTATGCATCAGCACTCCTGTATCCCTTGGGTAAATTCCTAACTGTGCTATTGCTGGGTCCTAGGGGAGTTCTTTTAATTTTTTGAGGAACCTGCACACTGTTTTCCAGAGGGGCTGCACCAGTTTACATTCCCACCAACAGTGTAGGAGGGTGCCCATTTCTCCATGTTCTTGCCAGCATCTACGTTCTCTGATTTGCTCATTTTAGCCACTCTGACTGGCGTGAGGTGGTATCTCAGTGTGGTTTTGATTTGTATTTCCCTGATGAGGAGGGATGCTGAGCATCGTTTCATGTGTCTGTTGGCCAATTAGTGATTAATTTCTTAAGTTTTTGTGGACTTGAAATAGCCTTCAGTATGCTTTCATTTAAAAATATTTTTTATTCTGTATAAAATACTGTTTCTAATAGGAAATTTACTCTCATCTTTATCTTTGTTCTTCTGTATGTATCATTTTTCTCTAGAGACCTTTAAGATAATTTCTTTATCATTGATTTATGTAATTTGATTTTGATGTGTTTCGATATAGTATCATTTATGGTGAGTTTTTCTCTTCCTCATCTCTCTACTCTCCTATGAAACTCCAGTTTCTTTTAAGTGTATTTATTTATTTTTGAGAGGGAGAGAGAGAGAAAGAACATGCGTGCAATAAGAGTGAATGGATGAAGGGGCAAAGAGAGAGAATCCCAAGTAGACCCTATGCTTTCAACACAGAGCCCAACATGGAGTTCAGTCTCAGGCTTATGAGATCATGACCTGAGCCAAAATCAAGTCAAGATGCTTAACTAATTTAGCCACCCAGTCTCAGGTTCCTAAGCGCATGACTTGAGCCCAAATCAAGTCAGGTAGTTAACTGACTGAGCCACCCAGACACCCCAGGAAACTCCAATTTCGTGCATATTTTGCAACTTGAAGTTTTACTGCAGTAACTGAAACTTTGTTCTGTTTTTTTACCCCCTCAGTAGAGAGTCTTCTGTGTTTGTTTTATTTTTTATTGATTTTCTTGCTATTTATTTATTCAGGTTCCTAAATATTTTCTTCTGTAATGTCTAACTTGGTCTTTCCCATCTTTGTATTTTTCATCCCAGATATTATAGTTTTCATCCTTAGAACCTTCATTGGGTATTTTTAATATATATTTCCTTTCTCTACCTAATATGTTTGATCTTTACTCTAGCTTTTTGAACAATTGTTATACAATTGGTGTAACTTTTGGGTGACTTCACAGACCTAGTCTGATATTTCTAAAACCTGAAATACTTTTGTGTTGGCTTAGATCGATTTATTTTTCTCCTTATATGGGCCATATTCTTCTTTTTCATTGCAAATCTGGTAATGTTTTATTGGATTTTCAACACTGTGAATTTCACCTTATTGACTTTTGGATTTTTCTTATTCCTAACAATATTTTTGAGCTTTATTCTATAAGACAGTTAAATTACTTAGAAAGAGTTTGATCTTTTCAGGTCTTGTTTTGAAAAATTGTTAGGTGTGACTAAAGTAATGTGTTATTTATGGCTAATAATTACCCAGGACTGAAACAGAACCCTTGGTGACTTGTGTGGGCTAGGAACAATTCCATTCTGGCTTCTGGAAACAATTGCTCTTCCCAGTATTACATCAGCAGCACATGCAGTTCTCTCTTACTATCTTCTATCTCTAAACCTTTGGGGTGTCTGCTTCCTCGGCCACTGCTGGTTAACACGCATGCATGTGTTGATTTTTTTTGTTGTTGTTGAATACTTAAGGGTTCCCTCTGCAGATTTTCAGAGTTCTCACCCTTTGTACCCCCGTACTCCCCATGACTCTGCTGTCTGACCTCTACCCACTCGTCTTGCTAGATTATCAGTTTTGTCTCAAGGAGAACAACATGCTCCATCTGCTCCCACCTACACCAAGCCCTTCTCTGCAGCCTGGAAATATTCTAGCAATAAGCCAGGGTAATTGCAGAGCTCACCATATTCATTGCTCTTCTCTCTGGGATGGCTATGCTTTGTTGCCAGAGGTTATACAGTGTTTTGCACACTGTTACTTCATATATTTTTTTTTTCTGTTATTTTAGCTGTTTCGTGTGTAATGATTCATCTGGTCTCTGTTATTCCACCATGATTTGAAGCAGAGGTGTCACATCAATCAATTTCAATAAAATCTTTAAAAATGACATTTGTAGTAGTCAAGTCATTTACAAAGTGAACTAATACTCTAACCAGAACTTTACTTCTTATGTTAGTGTACACACCGGTGATGGTAAATTTTATATGTCAGTTTGACCATATATATAAGGACTGCCCCTGTATATAGCTGGTAAAACATTATTCCTAGATGTGTATATGAGGGTTTTTCTAGAAGAGTTTAGCATTTGAATCAGTAGACTGAGTAAAGATCATTCTCACTATTGAGGCAAGGCATCATCCAATCTGTTCAGGGTCTAAATAGAACAAAAAGGCTGACGAAGGAGAGATTTACTCTTTTCTTGGGTTTATCTCTTGCCTCCAACATTCACACTCTTGATTCTCTGGACTGGGACTTCCAGCTTCTGCTCTCCTGATTCTCAGGCTTTTGACTCAGACTAAATTTACACCACCAGCTTCCCTGCTTTTCCAGGTTTCAGAGAGTGTATCAGGGGCCTTCTTGGTCCCCATGATTATGCAGATAAATTCCTATAACAAATCTCTAATCTGTATATCTATACTACATCTACATCTATATCCTATCATTTCTGTTACTCCAGAGTACTCAGACCAATACAACATCTTGATCACACCTTACTTCTCAAAGAGTAAGAATTTGTGAAGATCCCTTTAGTGATGACAGAACAGAATATGCTGTAGTGTTCAGTGTGATCAAAATTCTGGAAAGTTACTGTACCAGGAAGCTGAAAAGTGAAGAAATTTGGTCTGTTGTGGAATAAACATAAAATATAGTAGCAAAAAATAGAGCAGGAAACATGCAGAGAGAAACTCAGAAATTAGTTTAGACTTTGAACCTGATGAATCTAGTGCCTTTGTTTCAAATATTCATGAATATTATGAAGGGGAAAGAGGTAAAAGTACTTTCTGATGAGGAAAACAAAGGCAAGAGAAATGTAGCTTAAATTAAATCTCCTACAGCCTGCAGCCCACTGATAGACACCTGAAACATGCTGAGTGTCACACTCCTCAAACAACTCATGGCTGCCTTAGTGCCTTCATATTTTTATTTTATTAAAGATTAAAAGTAACCTTATGTTGGGGCGCCTGGGTGGCTTAGTCGGTTAAGCATCCGACTTTCGCTTAGGTCATGATCTCGCGGTTCGTGGGTTCGAGCCCCGTGTTGGGCTCTGTGCTGACTGCCAGCTCAGAGCCTGGAGCCTATTTCAGAGTCTGTGTCTCCCTCTCCCTCTGACCCTCGCCTGCTCACGCTGTCTCTCTCTCTCTCTCTCTCCTAGAAATAAGTAAAAATATTTAAAAAAAAAAAAAAAAGTAACCTTATGTTAACAGCAGCTATCCCCTCAAGATCCTGAAAGCCTTGCTTCCAAATTCCGTAGAGACTTACATTTTCCCTAGCTCCCCACTAACTTAAAAGTTTATAACCAGTCTCCCCTATGACCCAGCAATAGCACTGCTAGGAATTTACCCAAGGGATACAGAAATGCTGAGGCATAGGAGCACATGGACCCCAATGTTCCTAGCAGCACTCTCCACAATAGCTAAAACATTGAAAGAGCCTAAGTGTCCATCAACAGATGAATGGATCAAGAAGATGTGGCTTATCTATACCATGGAATACTACATGGCAATGAGAAACAATGAAATTCTGGCCGTGTGAAGCAACATGGATGGACCTTGAGGGTGTTATGCTGAGTGAAATAAGTCAGGCAGAGAAGGACAAATATCATATGTTTGCACGTATAGGAGGATTAGGAGGAACTTAACTGAGGAACAAGGGGGAGAAGAAGGGGGGAAATGGTGGGGGAAAGGGAGAGAGGCAAACCATGAGAGACTCTTGAATGCTGACAAACTGAGGACTGATGGATGTAGGGGGGAGGGGGAATGGGCATGGAGGAGGGCACTCGTGGGGATGAGCACTGGGTGTTATGTGGAAACTAATTTGACAATAAACTATTTGTAAAAAAAAAAAAAAAAAATTTATAACCAATCACTCCTTACATCCCCAATGCAGCTCTTTGTGCCCACGGGTCCTGCTTCTGTGCTTATAAAATCGCTGTTTACACCAAAGACATCTCAAGAATTCTTTCTCAGCCATTTGCTCAAGAACCCCTCGCTTCCTCCAAGTCCTATGGAATTCATCTTCAGAGGAAGAAATAGTCTGTCACTTTTTGGAGACGGTAGCAGGATTTTACTAACAGCACATGTTCTCAGGAAATCTTTAGTGTGAGAGCTCTTCTGGGAATGCCCATACTGGGCACTCCTTTATGAGACTTTTATGTAGCCCCAAGTCTGTATTGTGTGTGAGTCTGAAGTGAATTGAAATGACCTAATGAAATAACAGAAAACTTTACTATAATCCATACCAATTTTAAATTATTACTTCTAATATAAGTCCTGATGTTAGGATGGAAATTTTAAGTAATTATTTTAATATTTATTTGAAAAGGTATTATTTAGGTTTATAGAAATTAATTTGTCATTGTCCTGGATTCTCAAAGCATTGATACATAAGAAATCATCTCACTATATATATATAAAAGCAAAACAACTACTTTATAAAATAAAATCTGGGCACCTGGGTGGCTCAGTCAGTTAAGCATTGGAATCGTGATTTTGGATCAGGTCATGGTCTCACAGTCATGAGAACGAACCCTGCCTGTATCAGGCTCTACATTAACAGTGTGGAGATTGCTTGGGATCCTCCCTCTCTCTCTCTTTCTGCCCCTCCTCTGCTTGTGCACACGTTCTCTCTCTCTCTCAAATTAATAAACATTAATAAAATAAAACTAAAATTATGTAGAAAAATATTATATATACCATCTCTTAACATACTTTGTTTCTCTGGGAATTTCAGTATATATTTAAACTTATTACAGTGACCTAAAATTTATATCATTCAAACTTAAGGTAATATAAAAGCTTTTGAAATATAATTTCTATTTTTTCTCTCCCATATTCTCTGCTAGTTTTGTCATTTATTATATTCTCAAATGTTGTAATCTCCCCAGCATAGAGTAACTGTTTTTATTTAGGCAATCAATTATCTTTACAACAATGAAAAAGACTCTCATTTTTAAATTCTTTTTACCCTTTCTTGTGCTCTTTATTTCATTATGTAGTTTGAATTTCCATCTGTTTTCATGCTCCCTTTGCTTAAAGTTTTTTAACATTTATTTTAATGCAAACCTGTTGGCTGTGAGCTCTTTCAGCATTTCTCTGGAAATGTCTTAATTTCATTGTTATTTTTGAGCTCTATATTCCATGGGTATAGAATTGTAGGTTGACTATTTTGCTTCATTTTTTTGTTCCTGTTTTTGTTTTTGTTCTTTGTTTTTAACATTTAATACCAATGGCTTCTGGCATGCATAGTTGTTGATCAGCAGGTCATTGGAATATTAGTTCTTTTTGCCTCTGGGCGATGTCCCTTTTTTCCCTCCTGTGGCTTAATTCAAGATTATTTTCTTTTTGTTTGGCTTTTAGCAGTTTAATTTGTATGATTACAGTTTAGGTATGGTTATTTAATTTTGTTTTAATCGTTCTTGGAGGTTTCTTAATTTACTGATGGATGATTTGTTGTTTTTCAATAATATTCAAAATTATTTGTCATCTCTTTAATTGTTCCTGTCCCATTCTCTCTGTCTTTCCTTCTGGGTTTCCAATTAAATACATTTTAGTCCATTTTGTATTATCACTTATTTTTTTATTCTCTTTATGTTTCATTTTGATTTATTTTGATTTGTATTCACATATTATAAAATACACTGTTTCTTTCCTCAACTCTGACTAGTTTGCTAATAAGCGTGCTGATATAATTTTTCATCTTGCTGTCATGTTTTCATTTATTTATAGCATTTGCATTTGACTGATTTTTCTGTCTCTGTGGAAATTCCCCATTTGTCTACGCATGATGTCTATTTTTCCCCCTGGATTCTTTAACGTTTTAATCATTATTAATTTACAGTATGTGCATATGAGTTGTAGTATCTGTGTTATCTGACTCTAATTTGGTTGGTGTCTTTATTTCTTGACAGTGTTTTGTTTTGTCTTTATTGCTTTTGTGTGAGTCTCCTAATTTCTAGAGGGAGGCACAGGATCCAGTATCAAAAATAATAGATCATGAAATACATTTATTTATGTCCAGTGCAGGGGAAGAGTCAGTATACTCAGTTGTTGGCCTGGTTTGGGTGTTGCTGTGGTTGTTGTAACATTCACTAAACCATATCATTAAAACTCCTCCTTGGGGCTCCTGGGTGGTTCAGTTGGCTAAGCATCCGACTTCAGCTTGTCATGATCTCATGGTTCATGGGTTCCAGCTCCACATTGGGCTCTATGCTGACAGCTCAGAGCCTGAAGCCTGTTTCAGATTCTTTGTCTCCCTCTCTGCCCCTTCTCTGCTCATGCTCACTTGTATACTCTCTCTGTCTCATATAACTAAACATTAAAAAATTTTTAGAAAAAGAAAACAACTCCTCTAGTGCCGCCTACTTTCTTGTGCCCATTGTGTGGCCCAAAGCTTTGGAGGGAATATGTCACTGCTCTTGTGGCATGTTAGCTTTCAGCAGTGTCTGTACCCCTGCATCACAGAGAGCCTCTCTCTTCATTCTTGCTACTCCTCTAGCCATAGTACACTAGTTCTGGGACCAGGCCCAAGATCCCTGTTGCAGGCAGGTGGATGGTTCATGGCTTTCAGAAGCCAGCCTGAGAAGCAGATTCAGAAGTCAGGCATTCTCAGCACTCCCTACCTTTCACTCCCATGGGAGCCAAATTTATCTCTATTGCATATTTGCAATAAAAACCATCTCTTATCTTGCCTTCATCCTCAGTGGTAACAAGCCTCTGCACTGGATCAATGCAAGTTTCTTTCTCCACACATAAGGGGAAGCAGTTTATCTTTTCCTTTATCAGAAGCAGTGTACTTTTGCCAGTGGCTGCAGGGGTTCCCACTCCCCACAGCAGTAGTGCATCTCTGCATTTATTAGTTCAGGATACTGGGCCCCAAAATATCTTCTGTCCCTCTGATGGCGCAGAAGTACTTTGCTTCCATACCCGTCCCTCCCCGCCAACAGAGCAGTGATCATTTGCTTGGACCCAGACCCAGAGGAAGGGAGAGTAATTGGCTTCGTGAACTTCTCTGCAGGCTGCTATGTTTTCTCTTACTCTCCCTCTGACACAGTGGGCTTTTGCCCGTGTTTGTGGTACCAGATCATTTCCTGCCCTTCTCTCATCAGCTTAGGGGTTTTGATTCCCAGAAGAGAAGCAACTGTTCGTATAATTACAGATTTTGTGTCTTTGTTTTTCTTATATCAGTAATGATAAGTGGAATTGAATCATTATTTTCCATTTAAACTTCTTGCAACTCTAACATTAGGTTATTTTGCTTAAGTCCCAGTTTGGCATTTTGGTATTACATCAAATATAGATAGTCATCAATTATGTGAATAAAGTGTTTTGATTGAGAATATGAGTGCCAATATTAGGTATATTAACCTTCTTAGCACCACATAGCCCTAGTTCAAAATGTAAAAATCCTATCTAGACCTAACAAAAAATGGCTCTTCAAACTGTTGTCTTCCTTCAACAAAATACTACTGTTAATGCTTATGATCTCATGGCTAGATTATTATCATAACTCCATATCTAGTCTTCATTTTGTGTTCTCTCCCTTAAAATTTACTTTGAGTAGTCAGTCTCCTCTAAACAGTGACAGACTCTGTATTTTTCCTACAAACTCATCAAAGTCAGTTCCACCTTTAGATTCTTTCCATCAGTTTCAAATCCCCGGTGAGCAGAAATATTTCCAATAATTCCCTCTGATGCCACAAGGTCTTACATCATTTTTCTATCCTTTTTGCTTAAGTTCACCTATGAATCCTGATATTAAAATATTCATGTACAAGTGTTTATTCTGAAAGTCGAATATTTTCAGTCTGACCTTAATAGTGCCCTAACCTAAAAATACATTTTTCTGGAGGCAGTTAAATGTCTTACATATCTTTTGTATTCACTCATGGGCGAGCATGAGGAGGACAACATCATTATTTCAACTCCATTTTTCTACTCTACTAAAACAGTGGTAAATATTTATTGAGAAATTACTATAAGCCAGGGACTGTGATTCATTTGATATATATCATATTTTAAGAACTGAATAACTAGATACTCTTATTCCTCTTGTATTATAAAAAAAGAATATAAAATCATAGAAATATTAAGTAATTTGCCCAAATAGCATAGGGAAATTGGAATTCTGAACTTTACACTATGCTGGACATAGGATAGGAAAATCAGTGCCTGCTAACTGATTACTTACTTACTTACTTAATTACTTAACTGATAACTACTTACCAAGCAGTCCTAGATGACAGGAGTCCTCTGAGTTGCCAGGATCAAGTGCAATCCAACTATGAGGTTGTGGTTAATGTGGATTTTTTTAAAAGAATAACTACATTTATAAGTTTTCCTATACAAAACTTGGCTAGAAACCCAAAGCTGGTATTATTTTCATCAAATAGCCCCTTTTGGGAAATGCATGGTGAGAAATCCTCGTTCATAATATATTGGCATAAAATATAAGTATAAATTTAAATAGTTTTACAGGATAAAATTTTCTATATCATATACTTCAACTTATATCCTTTATTTAACATGACACTGAGATTTCAAGTCAACTTAAACACTTCAGCAAATTAATTTATTCATGATTCTAAATTTATCTTGAAGATGCAAATGTTAACTAATATCTCTGATTCACTTAGATTATCAGAAAATAATTCTGATGTTTAGTGCAATGACAGAAATGGTTTCTCTCTCCCCCTATCTTTATTTTTCTAGGTTATTTAGCATCCTATAGGTATGAAGCATTTTTGGAGTTCAGCAAATGCATCAGTCATGAAAATTAAGTTAAATATCAGAGCAACCGTTTCATCTAAGATGAAATATTTTGTTATTGCGATTTAGGTTAAATAGCTAGCCTTGGTTTATAGAGGTTTTATACTGATATATGGAGATTGGAAGGGGAAAGGGTTCCCCTGAGACTCTCTGCTATCCAGTCAGAAAAGTCAGCCACCTTTATTCAAGGGAGCCCTGGGAGCTTGGCCTTACACAGATCTATCTGAAAGGAAGTTGTGAAGGTTATAGCTTTGAGAAAGATGCATAAGGCCAGTCAGTGTTTCTGTATTTTCCCTTGAAATTTTCCTCCAGGAAGATATTTCATTTTATAAGAATGTTTCACTTGAAGAAAACAAATATCTGCTTCTTCCTATAAATTATTGTTTAGGAGCAAAGCTTTATTCCATGTTAATTTAGTTGGCTAATGCTGTAGCTAACATTGCATGCCCAACCCGTTGCTTTAATTCTGTAAAGGGAGATGATGAATGTATGGAGAACTAGTTGTCTCTTGAGTGGCTTACAAGGAAGTTAAAAAGAAATGGTTCTAGAAGAACTTCCTGAAGGACCGAAATCCTAATATTATATATCAGATAAGGAAATCAGGTCAGCGTTATTTCAATTGCATTCTATTATTTTAATTATTTACTTTAATTTTAATGTTTTACTTATATGACATAGGCTATATGATAACTCAGTGTTGGTCCAATAGTGTTTTTTTCACACTTCCATTACTAGAAATAAAAATCAGCAATAATGATAAATAAAATTGGCCAGTTTTATAAATTTTTCCTAAAAAAATCTGATTGAAAAAGGGCAACTGTATAGTGTATTTTTTCCACTCTACATTGGAAAGTGTTAGACTACCTTATCTGAATTTAGGGCTCTTGAAATGCTAAATGTGCAAAAACATAGATAAAATATTATCACCAAACTCTCTAAAATGTTGTATTTTGTTTCTATGCTGGGTTTGCATTTTTATTCTGGAAAAATAGACATAATACAAAATATACTTTTCTAACAATTTTAAGTGTATAGTTCTGTGATATTAACTATGTTGACATTGTTGTAAAACCATCACCACCATCCATCTCTAAAACATTTTTCTTCTCCAACTAAAACTACTGCCTATTAATATTAAATCCATTCTCCCCCTTCCCTCAGTTCCTCATAACCACATTCTGCTTTCTGACTCAGATCATTTGACGGCTCTAAGTAACTCATGTAAGTGTAATAATACAGTAGTTGTCCTTTTGTTACTAACTGATTTCACTTACCATAGTATTGTCAAGCTCCACCCACATTGCAGCAGTTATTAGAATTTTCTTTCTTTTTAAGGTTGACTAATATTCCATTGAATGTGTTTAACACATTTGTTTATCCATTTATTTGTCAGTAGACACTTGGATTGCTTCCACCCTTTAGTTATTGTGAATAATGCTGTTATCAACATGATCTGTTCAAGTCCTTCCCTTCCTTTCTTTTGGAGATGCATTTGTATTATTAATAGAAAGTAAATATATATATGTACATATATAATGAAAATAATTTAAAAAGCACAATGATAGTAAAACAATAGAAAGTAAGCTCTAGGAAAAAAAGAAGAGGAATTGAAATAAAAGTCAATAATCAGTGTAAAATAATTCCAAGAGGAGGAAATAAAGAATGAGAATACCAATGTAGACTTTAAATGTAGTTAGAATAATATAGGGAGGATATTGTATGTAGTTACGCATCTACCTAGGAGCTGTTATTTATATTCTTTTATTATTCCAGTTTACAAAGATATATGCAATCTGAGAGATTAGTAATATTGTTAAAAAAACTAAAACAAAACTTGTGTCTATATCTATTGTCCTTAAGATCATGCTGAATGGTAGTGAATGAAATTATAATGTACTATAAGATAGCAGAGTCAGTCTCTCAAAATTAGGGAAAAAAATATGTGTATGTACCTAAATATCTATTTTTGAGGTTCAATTATATCTTCTAATTAAATTGTTAGTAAAAACTATCTGGCAGTCAGGCTGTCTGGGTGGCTCAGTTGGTTGAGTGTCTGACTTCAGCTCAGGTCATGATCTCATGGTTTGTGAGTTCAAGCCCCACATCAGGCTCTGCACTGACAGCTCAGAGCCTGGAGCCTGCTTTGGGTTCTGTGTCTCCCTCTCTCTCTGCCCCTACCCCACTCACACTCTGTTTCTCTCTCAAAAATAAGCAAGCATTAAAAAAAAAAAAACTACCTGGGAATGAACAATAAGAGAAAAATATTAAAACAGCAATGCCATTTATATAGTATCAAAATACATAGTACTTAGGTAAAAACCTGAAAGAGGTAGAAAAAATCTGAACCTTAAAAGCACGATAAAAAATTCTATATTGCTTAGAGAAATTAAAAATAATTTATGTATTTTTAAATGTTAATACATTTTTATTTAAATTTCAGTTACTTAACATATAGTGTATAATAGTTTCAGGTGTACAATATAGTAATTCAACCGTTCCATACAATACCCTGTGCTCATCACAAGTACACTCCTTAATCCCCATCACACTCCTTTAACCCATCCCTCCATCTACCTTGCCACTGGTAACAGTAATCAGTTGTTCTCTATACTTAAGAGTCTGGTTCTTGGTTTGCCTCTCTCTCTTACTTTATGCTTGCTTAGTTGTCTTGTTTCTTAAATTATATATATGAGTGAAATCCTATGGTATTTGTCTTTCTCTGACTGACTTATTTCACTTAGAATAATACTCTCTACCTCCATTCACCTGATTGCAAGTGGCAAGATTTCATTATTTTTTTTCTGGCTGAGTAGTATTCCTGTGTGTGTGTGTGTGTGTGTGTGTGTGTGTGTGTGTGCGCACATATGCACCACATCTTTTTTATTCATTCTGTTCATTCTGTTCCATTGATCCATGTGTCTGTTTTTGTGCCAGTACCATACTGTCTTGATTATTATAGCCTTGTAATATAACTGAAGTCTAGAAATGTGGTACCTCCAACTTTCGCTTTTTTTTCAAGATTTCTTTGGCTATCTGAGGCTTTTTGTCATTCTATACAAATTTTAGGATTGTTTTTCCTAACTGTGAAAAAATACTGTTGGTATTTTGATAGGAATTGCATTAAATGTGTAGATTGCTTTGGATACTATTTGTATCTTCCAATCCACAAGTATGGAATGTTTTTCCATTTCTTTGTGTCATCATCAATTTCTTTCATCAATGTTTTATACTTTTCAGAGTACAGGCCTTTCACTTCTTTGGATAGGGTTTCCTATCTTAGTGTTTTTAGGGGAATTGTAAATGGAATTTATTCCTTAATTTCTCTTTCTACTGCTTCATTATTGGTGTATAGATATGCAACAGATTTCTGTACATTGATTTTGCATCCTGTGACTTTACTGAATTTAACCATTGGTTCTAGCAGTATTTTGGTGGAGTCTTTCAGATTTTCTATATAGAGTCTTGTGTCATCTGCAAATAATGAAAGTTTTACTTCTTCTTTGCAGGTTTTTCATATATAGTCTTTATTATGTTTAAGTATGTTTTCTCTAAACTTACTTTATTGAGGGTTTTATCATGGATGTATGTTGTACTTTGTTAAATGTTTTCTTTTCTGACCTCAGTACTGTGAAACTAGAAGTCAACCACAAGAAAAAATTTGAAAAGATGACAAATACATAGAGGTTAAACTTAAACAATATGCTACTAAACAATGGGTGGGTAAACCAGAAAATCAAAGAAGAAATGAGAAAAATGGATGGAAACAAATGAAAATGAAAACACTATGACCCATAGACTTTCAGATGTTCCCAAAGGGGTCTGAAGAGGGTAGGAATAGCAATACAGGCCTACCTTATGAAGCAAGGAAAATCTTAAACAACATAACTGTACACCCAAAGGAGCTAGACAAAGAACAACAGATGAAACCTAGAGCCATAGAAAGATGGAGATAATAAAGATTAGAGCAGAAATAAATAATATAGAAACAAAACAACACACACACACACACACACACACACACACATAGTAGAACAGAACAATGAAACTAGGGTTGGTTCTTTGAAAAAATTAATAAAAGTGATAAACCTTTATCCTGAATTATCAAAAAGAAAAGATAAAGGACCTAAAATAAAATCATAATGGGAAAGGATAAATAACAACCAGCACCACAGAAATACACATAATTATAAGAGAATATTATGAAAACCTATATGCCAACAAATTGGACAACCTAGAAAAAATGAATTCATTCTTAGAAACATGCCAACTACCAAAACTGAAATAGGAAAAAGTTAAACACTTGAACACACTAATCACTAGCAAAGAAATTGAAACAGTATTCAAATATCTCCTAACAAACAAAAGTTCAGGGCCAAATGGCTTCCCAGGAGAATTCTATCAAATGTTAAAAGAATAGTTAATACCTGTATTTCTCAAACGATTCCAAAAAATAGAAAAAGAAAGGAAAACTTCCAAACTCATTCTATGAGACCAACTTTACCTTGATATTAAAACCAGATAAAGACTCCACTAAAAAAGAGAACTACATGCCAATATCCCATGATGAACATGGATGCACAAATTCTCAATAACATACTAGCAAACCAAGATCCATCAATACATTTAAAAACAAAAGTTATTCACCATAATCAAGTGGGACTTATTTCTAGGTAGCAAGGATGGTTCAATATTTGCAAATCCACCAGCGTGATACACCACATTAATAAGAGAAGTGATAAGAACCATGTGATCATTTTACTGGTTGGTTTTCTTTGTTTCTTTTGTGTGTGTGTTCTTTTTAGAAATTAAGAGGCTGATTCTAAAATTCACATAAGAATTCAAAGGACCTACAATGCCAAATCACTTTGAAAGAGATCAATGAAATGTAGAGATGTAACACCACTTGCTTTCAAGGCTTATAAAGTTAGAGCAATCAAGACAGTATAGTACTAGTGTAAAGATAGACCAAAAGGAACAGCAGAAACAGACCAGAAATATATTCTGTATGTGGACACTAATTTCAACAAAGCTTCAAATGCAATTCATGGCATATGGGTAATATATTCAACAAATGATCCTGAATCAATCCATATGTAAATTAATGAGACAGGATTACAAAGGGGAACCAGGAAGTTTCTGGAGGTGTTGGACTTCTTCTGTTTGTGGAGTGATTTTTAATGGGAATATACAAATGTCAGTTTCAATCTTGTACATTTGTCATATGTGCAATGTGCTCTGTATTAATTATACATAAATTAAACTATGAAATGTCCTCAAGATATACATTTTACTGTGTGTAAATGAAAACTTCATCTATAAAAAACAATAAATATATATTAGTTCCTAAAGCCAAAATATATACATAGGCAAGAGATGTTATTACTAAGATGTTTCAGTGCCTGCTGAATTTCATACTATCGAGGGGTAAATTGATGTGTTGAAGCAGTGGAAAAGGAAAAGATTTTTGTCAGGTAGACAAGCAAATGATTTTTATCTAGTGGAACTGATAAATTCCAAATATTATGACTTTTGGTCTAAATCATGTATTTGGCTATAAACAACCAGCTTCTTAAATGTTCCATGGATTAGTTTTAACATGTTTTTGGTATGTGCTTATGTTATATTTCCATTAGTCCCAACTTTACCTGTTATGAAGTGATATTTTAACAAATAAAATAATTAAACAATACCTAATCTTTCATCATTATAATGTTTCAGCTGCACACATTTCATTTCAAACTTTTTTAAGGATAGCAAATATCCAGTTAATTTTATTAACGTTAAGGAAAGCGTGACTCTTGAAAAGTATTAAAAACTGGGCTACAGGTAGGGTTTCATGCTAGGCTCCTTCTGTGTAAAACATCTCATTTAAGGGAGTTTTCTTTGAATCTTTGGCATAATGAATAGTATCTTATACTTTAGAAATGAGTACATCCTTAAAAAGCATTTTAATAAGAGTGCCAATATGTATGGATCTATTATTTTGTCTGAATTTTGATCAGCATGAGAAACAATAATACTTTTATATTATTTTTTTATAGTGCCAAATTGCCATGCAATAAAATTCACTTTACACTTTGGGAAAACCAATTTCAAATTTCTAGCTTCCAGCAGGTTTTTTGTTATAGCTCCAACTACAATGTCTTACCAAAAGCCACAGTTCTTACAACTTATAAACTATACATTTTTTTTTGCTTAGACAGATTTTTTAAAGTGCAAGTTAACTCCACTCTCGTGTTTTAACACAGACTTTTAGCTTTTTCATTTGTTATTAAAAGGCAGGTGTTAAACTGAATTAGTCTGCTCTCACATATCACATGATGTAAAAAACAACTACATGTCAAACTTTACATTCTGCAGATTAGTCTATCTAACAACATAGTCTATAATTTATAGATTAGTCTGTAATTTATTCAGTCTTTATATTTACACTTGAATAGACTATAACAGAGGTACCTGTCAGATAAGTTATGAAAATAAAATAAAAATAAATTATTCTTTTTAGTAGTATAATTAATTACATAACTTATAAACTCTCTCAAATAAAATAGAGCACAAAATATCAGAGATTGTACTTATACATTTATATATATGTAATTGTATGTATATCTATATATCTATGTCTATATATCTGTATTCATTATGTATTTACATATACTGATAGATACATATTATTTGTATATGTAAATATACACTTATTTTAAATAAGTATAGTGTATATGTGTGGTAATATTTCTAATGTTTGTGTACATATAATAATGCATTATGAAGCTGGTATTAAGTTAAAGTATCCACAGGACCCCAATTCAAAGTTACAAAAACTTGGAAGTATAGGCTCTCTTTATACTTATATGTTGGAGGAAATCTTGGGCTTTTGTTTTCCTGATTGCTTGGAGAACTGAGAACAGGATATGCATAAGGTTTTCCCAACTGAAGTGTTTAATACACATAACTATAAAGCTCAGGCCTTCAGTGGAATACATTTTCATGGACAAGGTACATGAGAAATTTACCTAAGTCATAGAAAGAGACAAGAAGAAGATATGTCTCCACCTTGGAACTGAGTAGGAAGAAATAAATTACTACTGAAATTTCTAACCAAAAGAAATTTCTACTGAAATTTCTAACCAAAACTCCATAGGCAGGAGTTTTTGTGTAACTTCATGCTACTTAGTCTGAAAATCTCAAGCATAATAATAAAATAATAATAATAATAATAAAGTACTTGCAGTTTGGTCATACTTCAGGAAGGATTATTAGTAGCAAATCTTAAGTTCTCTGTGGAGAAGCTTAACTTCAACCTAGTCCTAAAAGAATCCCTATGGATAAACATAAAGAAGACAACAGCTCATAGTTAAAACAACAATTCATCATAAAAGAATCATATGACAAGCATTAACAAGATATAGCAGAAAAAGATCCACAAAGACTTTAAGAGAACAGATTTTTCAGACACTAAATATGAAAAAATGTGTTTATATATTCAAAAATGAAAGAAAACTTTAAAAATGTAAGCATGTACAAGAGTCCATAAAGAAGGAGCAAGAAGATTTGAAATTAAGATAACAGAAATTCTTGATCTAAAAAATTTAATTATTATAATCAAAAGCACAATGCAAAATTTTTCTTCTCGTAGGAATATAGTATATATATCATAGCATGCCAACATTCCAACTACAACAACTTAAAAAAGTGAGATAAAGTTAAAATAGATTATAGCCCTTAGGTAGGTATGGCACCAAGAAGAACTAAATGATTTTAAAACATCAGGCATGAAAAACTCTTCTAAAATGATGTATTTTTTCTCTGTACTTTTTCCCCCTGGACATTTCTTAATCTCAGGCATCATCAAAAAGTTAGCTTTAGCTTGGGAAGACCCCTGATGGGTTTAAGAGAAACCAGCAAATCTTCTGGTGGTACAAGTGAGTAGACACAAATTGTAAAGATGTTAACAACTTAAAACTTACTGCTTTCCTCAAGGCTCATTTGTTTATTTGTGGATCTACTCGGGAGGCCAGAAAGCTAAGCCAAATGTATAGGAAAGGCAGAGAAATCATCTCCAGTCCCTGGAGGCTTAGATAAGAAAATACCAGCCAGAGGGAGGTGACCCACTTGGTGCACATAGCTGGTTTTTCACTTAAGAATTCTGTCACATTTTGAAATCGAGTGTTCAGGAGTCTGAAGAATTAGACTGGACATTTGAAGGGCAAAATTGAATTTCACACAGCTTTGGGGGCTTAGAAGAGACAAACCTGTGATTTTTAAAATTAAAACCTAGGAGATTCACGTATCAGGAAAAAGATAAAGCAGAAGTTCAGCACTTTTCCTAAAACTTCAAATAAAACACAACAAAACCCACTAACTGTTTTGAGATTACAAATTCCTTATTGTCTTAATATATGAACAGACAAACCTTCTTAGTAAATGATAATGTTGTCAAGGAAGTCTTCTGTATATAAAGTCCACCATACAATCTAACATAGCTAGAAATATGAAGAGGCAAGTAACTGTAGCAGGATTCTCACACAGAGTCATGGTACCAAGGCTTTTCTTTCCAGGAAGCAACTTTATTCTTCCTGGCACCACTCAGTTGGGTTCATACCCAAAAAACTGAGCCCTGAGGGCCAGCCACGTGGCATAGTTTTATAGATATATATTTTTTTACTTCTTTGTCTCCCATATATGGTAACACAAATATGCAGTCTGATTAAGTGGTCTCATGTTACAAGGTCATGAGGGATGTTGTCACTTACATGTATAGCCAGGTTGCCTTGAGGTTTTTTTTCTTTCCTTAGGGAGGGGGACCCTACCACATAACCATTACTGAAAAGTAAAAGGAAATATAAACAATAGAAGCAGACCCACAAATGACTCAGTGGGGTATTTAGAAGATAGACTTTAAAATAACTTTGATTGATATGCTCATGAAAATAAAGAAAAATTGATAAATGAATACATAGATCAAAAGGGAATTTAATTTTACAAAAATAATCAAATAGATAATTTTTAGAAAGAGGTAGAGAACCGTATCAGACCAAGATAGATGAGCAGATATTAGACTTTGCCTCCTACTCTAAACAGTAAGAAAATTGAAGAAATTATATTTCAACATTGGACAGCTGAAAAGCTAGGACAGGGATCACCTAACTTCTGTCTAGAGGCACTTTACAGATTTCAGCACAAGGAGGGAGGACAGAGGCAGTGCATGGTAATCTCATTGAGTTTCAGAGGTGGTTTGGAATTTGGAAAAGCAGAGCTGGCTGGATTTTCAAGAAAAGATTACTAAAGAAGAAAGAGGTGCATAGAGGGGGGAAAAGGCCAGAAATCTCCATGGATTCCTCTTGAGAATGTTACTAAGTGTGATACATTGGAAGAAACATCACATAGCTTCACAAAGGACTATAGGGAGGGGTATAAACTGAACAATATAGGAACTGTTCACAGTCTTGAGAATCTTTTGAGTTCTAATCAACACTAAAAAATATGCATTATCAAGGGCAATTTTGCTCATGCTTAACGGATCACAGATAATAAAGTGCACAGAGAAATTGTAAAAGATACTTTAAAACAAGTCCAGTTGGGGGCACCTGGGTGGCTCAGTCGATAAAGTGTCTGACTTTGGCTCAGGTCATGATCTTATGGTTTGTGGGTTCGAGCCCCCATCAGGCTCTGTCCTGGCAGCTCAGAGCCTGGAGCCTGTTTCAGATTCTGTATCTCCCTTTCTCTCTGACCCTCACCTGCTCACACTGTCTCTCTCTCTCCCAGAAATAAATTAAAAACATTAAGAAAAAAATAAAACAGGTCCAGTTGATCTCCCCATTAGAATATGTGGGAATATAAATAGAGACTTTGTCTTATTTGCTTGCTGACTCATCAGTAACTGTAATACTGCCTTCTATATATCTTCTAGAAAGTATTTGTTGTGTAAAACAAGTATAACTGTACTGTGTTATTTGATATATGTATTCAGCCATGTCCTTTAGTATTATGGGCTGTCTTTCCTAGTCTCCATTACCAAATTCCTTAAAGAATGTTAAAAGAACTAAAAAAAAATTCTCAGAAAAATTAAGTGACTTACCTAGATCACACAGATATTAATTGCAAGTGATGCTTCAAATTCATGGCTTGTGAAACCTTACCTAGTCACTACATCATCCTCAGGCTAGATTGCATCATGTTTACATCTATCAATAAGCAAGTCTAAACCATTAGTTTACCAAACAAATACATCCAAATCAAAATGATACTTTTCAACCTATTGCTATTGTCATTCAGGGGTACATGAAGAGCCTATTCTAAATTATGCATATATGTGTGTGTGATGATGTTTGACTAGAACTCTTGCATTTTTCCATCTATCCTAAAGAAGATAAGCTTGTAATTTACTTCTCATCTTCTCTGCACAAATATGTATGTTCCATTATTAAGTTAAACCATGTTTAATCATGTTTCAGGCACCTTGGTTTTTCACATCATAAGTAAGTTATTGTTGATAATCTCTTCTAATTATGACATCAACTGAATTTTTTTCTATTTGTTTATTAGGAATACACCATATGTGATAGCAGTAATTTTAAAAATTATATGAATTTTTGAGCAAAATATTACAAATCATGTACCTAGTAAATGTAATTTACATTTTTAATATTCAGTAAATACACATCTTTATGAAATACATATACTATTTGTGAAAGAAAAAAAGAAAAACTAAGTATCTGAAATTTTTATTAGCTGACTTTAAACAAATGATAGAATTATAAATTGAGGAATCTCATGTGTACTACTGCAAAAATGACTTTAAGAAATATGCACACATTGGGGCACCTGGGCAGCTCAGTCATTTGAGCATTGGACTTTGGCTCAGGTCATGATTTCACAGTTGGTGGTTTCCAGCCCCATGATGATGGCATGGAGCCTGCTTTGGAATCTGTCACCCCCTCTCTCGGCCCCTCCCCCACTCATGTTCGCTCTCTCAAAAATAAACTTTAGAAAAGAAAGAAATATGCACCCATCAATAAACTAGGAGAGAAGGTTGAACACAGTCGACACAGCAGCTCTCTGTGTAGGTACAGATGTCGAGAGCAGTGGTTTTAGGCACTTCTGTTGTCCTTCCATAATGATACCATCTCCAGTTTACTTCCCAAATATCCCTGGAGATATGCATTTGTCACCATTCATTTTTCCCCTCCTCCTCCTCCTCCTCCTCCTCCTCCTCCTCCTCCTCCTTCTTCACATTATCTACATCAACATTGTCTTTTTTTTACATTGTCGACATAACATTGCTATATTGCTCACCTGAATTATTGCAATAAATGCTATTTGACCCGTAATGTTTGATTTAATATTTGCTACCTGCACAACTGCCAGAGTTAACTTCTTAAGTTTTGTAATGTTTCTTTATTGCACACATCTTTCAGCAGTCCTACATCCCCTTTTGATAGGAAGCCCTAACTTCTGTGTCAGGCAAATCAGGTGTATCAAATGTTATTTCCACCTACCATCCTATTATACTCTGTATCCATTACACTTACTCTACCCTTCCTTTGGAGTTTCCCTAGGTTTCTTACAGTAGTTTATTTTATCCCTCCAAGAGTAATTTCAGGCAAGCATGAAAATTAGTGACCTGATTGATGCACTCGTCTATATTTTTTTCTCCACTGTACTGTTATTCAAGTTTAACAAGATATGTTGTTTTTATACCCACATGTATTTAATGAATGTCTACAGTAAATGCTCACATGAAAAATTTTTTTCAATTAGGTCATTAATATGTGAATATACAATAAAAAAGGAATGTGTGCACGTAACATACACGTCACATATTTTTTTTAAACTAAAAGGCATATAGAGCAAAGTAAAACCTGAATAAATTTTCCAAAGTAAATCCTCTTGTTTTCATCACTGTGTTCCAGTGAATTACTTTACAAGACATTGAATTGAAACAATAATAATTTTTCAGGTTATCTCCCAATTTACAAAGTCACTAAATATTGAAAAGTCATACAAATCATATTTTTAGGCATTATTGATTTTTCAAAATTTTGCCAAAATAATTAAGTATTGAAGGGGTGCCTGGGTGACTCAGTTGGTTAAGTGTCCGACTTCTGCTTAGGTCATAATCTCATGGTTTGTGGGTTCGAGCCCCACTTCGGGCTCTGTGCTGACAGCTCAGAGCCTGGAACCTGCTTCAGATTCTGTCTCTGGCTCTCTCTGCCCTTCCCCTGCTTGTGCTTTGTCTCTCTCTGTCTCTAAAATAAACATTAAAAAAAATAATTATTGTTAACATCTTCACTGTATCTACCAACATTCTTACCATAGCACTAGAATTCAGAATTCTCTTTAGATCATTATATATTCAGAAGCTATAAACATGCCACCAATTATGCACGATATGTAATGAGGAAAGTTCATTTCCTTGTGTCTTAACAAGTGATTCAGCAAAGAATCAATTATCCTAAGCAATTTCAAGACTATAACCAGCCCTAATGTCCTTAAAATGAAGTATAGTAGAAATTCAGCAACATTAACTTGATGATAAGCCAGTTTAACTTAGAATTCTCTGACTTCTGTGTCTTTCAGATTTCAATAATTGCAATAATAAATTAAGAAACTTTGTTTTCTAATAGAGGATAATGGGAGGGGAATAAAAGAAATAGCCTGATTAATTCCATAGCAAAGAATTTTGATCATATCTTTCTCATTTTACACAAGTTCTATCTTTCTACTTACAAAAGCATTAAAAATGTTTAATTACAATGAAATAACTGGGGTGCCTGGGTGGCTCAGTCAGTTAAGCAACTGACTCTTGAATTCAGCTCAGGTCATTATCTCACAGTTTGTGAGTTTAAGCCACACATCGGGCTCTGTGTTGATGGTTAAGAGCCTGCTTAGGATTCTCTCTTTCTCTTTCTATCTCCTCCCATTCTGTCTCTCTCTCAAAATAAATAAACTTTAAAAAAATGATAAAATAACCAAATGACATAGTTGCCCTTCACAAATTTTTCCATCTCATATATTTTCAGAGTGAATAAATATATGCATTTAAATATAAATACATGTTATTCTCCTTTATAACACTCTTATAGTTCTTAAACATTTAATAAGTATTTCATTTTATTAAGTTTTATAATACCAAAAAAATTTGCAAGGTTGGTTCAGATAGCTCCCATAACCTGAATCAGTTTGAGAATGCACTGATTAAATGGATGAGAGCATCACTAGATCCAGTGTTGATTCTCAGATACAGAGTTTATTCACAGAAAATAAACTAAGAGGAATGCCCAACAACACTACATCATGTATATCTTATAATGATTACTCCAGTCATGTCCCCAAAAGACATATAGCCATTTACTTAATTGTATTTATCATGGGCAATGGGTAAAAACCACATTTCAAGACTGTTTGCACAGTGAGTCTGAGTTGACGTTGATAACTAGAGATCTGAAGCATCAGCCCTACACCCCCTTGCAGTAGAAGCATTCAGGGGTTAAGTGATAAATGAAGTCCTGGATAAAGTTCACTGGTTCAGTGTCCCACCTATATTTCTGATATTGGGTACTTTGCCTGTGGGATAAGAGCTGTCATAGTACAGAAGACCAAATGGAAGCCCCTGAATCTGTTCCTCCCACCAGTCAAGATAGTAAATAAAAGTAATATGCATGCCCTAGTGGAAGGAAACGGCAATGGTGGGTATAAGTACTACCTCTAAAGATCTAAATGGTGTAAGAATGGTTGTCCTTATCATATTTATATCTAATGAACCAGTCTGGTTCCAGTAGAAACCCGAAGGATTCAGGAGGATGATTACTCAACCAACTGGCAATTCCAATCACAGCTACTCTGCAGGACACAGTATGTTGCTCAAACAAATTAGTAAGATGTCAGATGTATGATATGTGGCCATTGGTATGGCAAATGTATTGTTTTCTATTCCAGTTAGAGAAAAGAAACTAATAGTTTCCATTGTACGTAATGGGTAACAGTATGCATTCACAATTTTGAACCAGGGCTTATGCCCTGGCTATTGCCCTCTGTCATAATATAGTCACAAAAGATCTAGACTACTCACATATCCCAAGAAACATTAAAACATCACATTCACTGAATACACATTCATTGTGAATCACATTCATTGAATTCACATTGAATTCACATTCATGTGGATCCACATCATGCCTTAGTACACTAGATGCCATGATAAGACAACTGAAATGCAAATGGTGGGTGATAAACCCAGTAAAGTCAGAGACTGGCACTTGAGAAAAAGAAAAAATGGGAGGCAGTGCTTAGGGGCAGGCATAGGAGGACAGTCTCTCCAAGGTAAAATACAAATTGCCAGTTCTCTAAGTTTCTAAATGTTGGTTTAAACTTGATATATGTGTTTTTTCAATCAAGGCATAGAATAAAAATAGCCATATTCCTACACTTGTAACAAAGGCAGAGTGAATCTTTTTTTTTTTTTTTTACAAATAGTTTATTGTCAAATTAGTTTCCACATAACACTCAGTGCTCATCCCCAAAGTGCCCTCCTCCATGCCCCTCCCCCCCTCCCCCCCACATCCATCAGTCCTCAGTTTTTGTCAGCATTCAAGAGTCTCTCATGGTTTGCCTCTCTCCCTTTCCCCCACCATTTCCCCCCTTCTTCTCCCCCTTGGTCCTCCGTCAAGTTCCTCCTAATCCTCCTATACGTGCAAACATATGATATTTGTCCTTCTCTGCCTGACTTATTTCGCTCAGCATAACACCCTCAAGGTCCATCCATGTTGCTACACATGGCCAGATTTCATTCTTTCTCATTGCCATGTAGTATTCCATGGTATAGATAAGCCACATCTTCTTGATCCATTCATCTGTTGATGGACACTTAGGCTCTTTCCATGTTTTAGCTATTGTGGAG
>NW_024081280.1:743481-775027 GCF_003009895.1 Hyaena hyaena
CAGGTCCTTTATCCATTTTGAGTTTATTGTTGTGCATGGTGTGAGAAAATGACCTAGTTTCATTCTTCTGCATGTTGCTGTCCAGTTCTCCCAACACCATCTGTTAAAAAGGCTGTCTTTTTTCCATTGGATATTCTTTCCTGCTTTGTCAAAGATCAGTTGGCTGTATACTTTTGGGTCCACTTCTGAGTTCTCAATTCTGTTCCATTGGTCTATGGGTCTGTTTTTGTGCCAATACCATACTGTCTTGAGGATGACAGCTTTGTAGTAGAGGCTGAAGTCGGGGATGGTGATACCTCCCGTTTTGGTTTTATTTTTCAGTATTACTTTGGCTATTCGGCGTCTTTTGTGGTTCCATACAAATTTTTGGATAGTTTGTTCTAGTTTTGAGAAGTATGCTGGTGCAATTTTGATTGGGGTTGCATTGAATGTGTAGAGTGCTTTAGGTAGTAATGACATCTTAACTATATTTATTCTTCCGATCCATGAGCATAGAATGTTTTTCCATTTCTTTGTGTCTTCTTCAATTTCCTTCATAAGTTTTCTATAGTTTTCATCATACAGATCTCTTGTATCCTTGGTTAGGTTTATTCCAAGGTATTTTATGGTTTTTTGTGCAATTGTGAATGGGATCAGTTTCTTGATTTTTCTTTCTGTTGCTTCATCATTGGTGTATAAAAATGCAACTGATTTCTGTACATTGACTTTGTACCCTGCAACGTGGCTGAATTCTTGGATCAGTTCTAGTAGGCTTCTGGTGGAGTCTGTCGGGTTTTCGATGTAGAGTATCATGTCATCTGCGAAGAGTGAAAGTTTGACTTCCTCACAAAGGCAGAGTGAATCTTAATCTGATCCAACAAAAATATGTTTATGCAATCCACTTATCATTTTCTTGTTCACTGAGCTTTCCAAGGTTAGATATCCAATAACATATATATTACAATGAAATTGTAACAAATTATCACGATTTGATTAAATATTTTTTTTATTTTGGTTAAGTTTTAAGCAGAAATTAATTTATTTTAACACTTTTGACCTGATTGTCATAGAAATTCATTTTTCCATTTACTAGATTCTCATGGTGTTTGTATTATCAAGGCCCTAAAATAGTTTACTACTATTCAGATCAGTTTATGAAATTGGATTTCCGTGTGAAATATTTTCTGGACATTATAAAAAATAAGTCAAATCATATTTGATTTTATTAAAGTAAGGGCTTCAGTGAGTTTCTCTCTGGGGACTTAGTCATGTCTGGGAAGTCCTGAGGCTCCACAGAACTAGTCAATTTCAGTGCTTATTTATGAGAGCAACATAATAGTGGCAGGACTAGGAATACAGTTTAGAGTCTTGCTTTTTAATTCTAGTGTTCACATTATATCATTCTTGACAGGCACTAATGATTCCAAGATGATAAAAATTTGAGGATGAAAGTATTTCCAGCATGTATTTCAAAACAGTTCATTTAAAAAGTGTGTATGTGGTTATAAACATCATTCCACATTTATGGTTCTAGCCCCAATAAATATTTTCTGATTCAGTAAGTAGCCCCATAAAAGTCATTTTTATTAGCACTTATTCTATGGTACTGTAATTAACCCTTTACTTTCAATCACCAACTGCAATGTAAACATAAATAACATGAAAATTGTTACTCCATATTTTACCTAGCATAGAAATTGAGACCTAAGTATAATATAAGGAAATATTTGTTGGATTGATTCATCTTACAGTTTGTGCCATTTCTGTATACCTTTGTAAATTTAAGGGATATTGACAAAGAAATAAATCAGTATTTGTTCATTTTTATTTAATATTTAAAAGTTTTAAAAGAAATATTTTTCATTTAATAGAGCCTCAATTTCATTTATTAATCTATCCCTCTATCCTATCTATTCCGTAAGTCAAACTTTATTTACAAACATAGTTTAAGAAGACTCTTATGCCTCCTGTGTATCAGAAATTGCATTTTCTGAACAAATCCTGAGCAATGACTAGGTGAGGCTATTATTGTATTCGTAATGGGTATTGGAAACACAGCAGACACACAAAAATACAAAAATGTAGTTAATATGCAGCTTTATTCTAAGTCTGATAGTCAAAAGAAAAGATTTAATCTTGTTACTGGTTGCACATAGAAAAGTAGGCATGTGTTTCCTATTTGCATGTATAAATATTAGTTAATGTCCACGACAAGACTGGATTATTGTAATGTGTTGGGGAATATTCAAACATGTACAGGAGGGATACCTAACAATGCCAGTTATCACTGGTCCAAAAAGTAATTGAACTACATGTCAAAAAATTCTGGAGTTTTCAGTATTGATCACCACAGAAAGACATGGCCAATAATGTCTTAATTATACCAGGAATGAGTCACCTCTTCCTTAAGAGAATTACTTTCCTTGTTCTCCCACTGGTTTCTTTGCCTATGATCAGAGAATGTATAAATTATCTTTGCAACTATATAAATACATTTAAAGTTAGGAGTCTTTACTTAGTAGTTCTTGCCAATATATCACTTCTATTTTTACTCATAGCTATGCTTTCCGTGCTTTATGGAAAGAAACATTTTTGCTGAAAATTCTAATGCATGCAAATTATAACATGGGTAAAGAATAGTTTTGTTGAGAATTATGACCTAATCTGTTTCTTGCATTTGAAACAATAAAGTCTCATGGACCTTAAAAAGAATATTATTTGGAGTTAAGCAGCACTTTCTTTATCAAAATAACTAGCATTGCAGCACTACCTTTCAAGAATGCATAGCACAGTTATGTATTACATCACAACCCTCCCATATTCAACAAAAGTCAACAGTGAAAACTTAAACTCATTTTCAAATATTAGTATTTAAAGCATAGATAACTATCCCTGTGACACCACCTGAGCTGTCCTACCTTGTTACCTTCTGCCCCACCCTTCCAATTGTCATTTAGCTCTCAAGTGGTCTCTTGGTGTCCATCTTAGAGAATCCAAGTATGATAGGCCTAAACGTGAGTGACACTCTCCTGAAATTTTTGGAATTTCTGGTTTTTACTGGCATTTATCTATGGAGACAGTGCCTGCGTGCTCAAATTGAGATTTTCTTTTTTTTTTTCCCAAGACGTATCACACTGTGCACTGCCAGCTGCCTTAGAGATGTCTCTGTACAAACCATTGCATGAGTTTTATTTAGTCTATATTTGGGGACTACGTAGAGGAACTGATAACATAACTGATTGTTCCTTCTTTTAATTTCACTTCCATCTGTTCCTCATGCGCCTTTTTAAAATATATTTACATAAACAAAATATATTTCATGGGTGCCTCGGTGGCTCAGTTGGTTATGCATCTGTCCCTTGATTTTGGGAGAGGTCATAATCTCAGGGTTCATGAGACTGAACCCAGCACTGGGCTTTGTGCCGACAGCATTGAGCCTGTTTGGAATTCTCTCTCTCTTCCTCCCTCTCTATCCTTCTGCCTGTACACATGCTTGCTCTCTCTCTATCTCTCTCTCAAAATAAACCTCTCAAATAAATCTCTCTTAAAATATATGAAATATATATGTTTAAAGTTCATCTATGTACAATGTGTATGTATTTGTGTTTTCCTTTACTCTGTCATCAGCAGATGAGGGTAACTGGATACAAATTACTTACCCTCGGGATTTGCTCCTTGAGCACAGAATGCCGTTCAAATTCTTATATGTGTATATGTATATATATATGTGTGTGTATATATATATACATATACCACCCTCAAGCACTTGAAAAACTACCCCACTCCTTTTATGTAAGAATCTTTCCATTCTCCTCAAGCCTTGATATCAAGTGTCACCAGTTCTGTCAGGGGGAAATAGACTGTTTCCAAATTTGCTTACACAAACCCAACAAAGTGCTTAGCAAAACAGACTCCTTCATGGCTTCAGTATCTTTCTTCCTATGAATAGAGTATGAGATGGAAAAGCAAACCAAGTAAATATGGACAAAACATTTTCTATCACAGTGGTACAAACTGTAATCTTGAGATAGATGCTTTTCTATTCCTCTTTCTCTGAGAACTACGGTTCTCCTTCAGAAGCATGTAGTTCTCGATGGTTCTCTTCTCTGTCTAAAGTCTAACTCTGTGTTCTCTTATACTGTGTCATGTTTCATTAAGCCTTTCTCTATGTATGAGAAATACATCTCTCCATTGTATTTTTTAAACTACAAGGATTTGTTTTCTAAACTCCTTCATCTGGTAACCTGACCTTAGAACTTTAACCAATCACTCCCTCTAAATATTAAATTCCAGAGGGGTCTGGGTGGCTCAGTAGGTTAAGTGTCCGACTTTGGTTCAGGTCATGATCTCATGGTTTATGGGTTTGAATGCCACGTCAGGCTCTGTGCTGACAGCCTGAAGCTGCTATGGATTCTGTGCCTCCCTCTCTGTCTCTGCCCCTCCTGCACTCGTGCTCTGTCTGTCTCTCTGTCTCTCTGAAAAATGAATAAATGTTTAAATAAATAAATAAATATTAAATTCCCAATTATTATAAGTTGCCAGCACCTTTTTATAAAAATCTGGACAATTACTTTGGTGATCTAATAAATATTCCTTTAGGTATTTAGGCATCTGATACTTGAATTGTTTAAAAATCAAATTTGTCAGTCTGGCCTCAAAAATTCTCTTATAATCCTGACTTTGTATTAAAATCTAAATATCCCACTCAAAAATTCTCTTATAATCCTTACTTTGTATTAAAATCTAAATATCCCTATGCTTGAAATTTCAGAATACCTATTGGCACACATTTTTTGCCCTCATATGTGACATCCAATACATCCTTCAAATCATTTGGTGTCTAAATCACACTATCAGATATCTGCAATACCTTTTTTCATTCCAGATAGGTATTTGTGTTTTCCTTTATTCTGTCATCAGCAGATGAAGGCAGCTGGGTACACCTTACTCATCCTCAGTATTTCCTCCTTGGGCATGGAGTGCTGTTCAGATTCTTAGAGGGGGAAAGCAGTGTTCTAAGATTTCATTGAGCATTCATTTTACTTTTTTTTCTTTCCTTTTTTAAAATAGTTTATTGTCAAGTTGGTTTCCATTTAACACCCAGTGCTTATCCCCACAAGTACCCTCCTCCATGCCCATCACCCCACTTCCCCTCTCCCCACCCCCACCAGCCCTTAGTTTGTTCTCAGCATTCAAGAGTCTCTCATGGTTAGCCTCCCTCCATACCCCCCAGTATTTTCCCCCTCTTCTCCCCCATGATCCTCTGTTAAGTTCTTCCTAATCCTCCTATACGTGCAAACATATGGTATCTGTCACTGAGCATTCATTTTTAATTGGGAATATAATAGACACTTGCAATATATTGCCTTATTTAAATTTCCTGGAAATCGTAAAATATATATAGTATTATTTCTTTATTTACAAAAGCCCAAAAAATAGGTATGAGGGAGGTGTATTCATTTGCCAAGGTTCCCATAACAAAGAACCACAAACTGGATGGCTTCATAAAAAGAAGTGTATCTTCTTATAGTTCTAGAAATTTATCTTCTTACAGTTCTAGAGGCTAGGTAGTCTGAGAAGAAAGTGTTGGCAAGGTTGGTTTCTTATGAGGATGGTACTCTCGCTTTAGCTTGTAAGCAGCCATCTTTTTTGTCTTCACTTGGTCTTTCTGTGCATGTCTGTGTCCTTATCACCACCCATTAGACGGACTCTAGTCACAGTGGATTAGAGCACACCTAAAGGACCTCATTTTACTTATTAAAATACCTTTTCTCCAAGTACAATCACCTTCTGAGGTAGTGGAGGTTAAAAGCGGACATATTTTGGGAGGGGCCCCAATTTAGCTTATAATAGAAGGTCTTATCCTCAACAAACTGTCAGACAGAAAATGGTAGAGCCACGGATGTATGCAACACAGCTTCCTGGTAATCATCTAGGTATAGATTAAGAGTATTTAAGAGAAAAGTAAACTATCAATTATTTCTTAGCATAAATGCACTGGTGATTTGGCTACCAATTATACAATAATAATGCCTGCCTTAGCAAATGGAGTTTATAATTTTCTACAAAACTGAAGGCCAGAATGAAAGCACTGGTGTTTTTCTTTTTATATGCCTTCCGAAATAGGACAATTCTTCAGATGACTTCCTCTAGTAGTATCCCAGACTTATTGAATTTTGGCTTTAATGTAGAAATTCAGGTAATTATGCAGCTCTCAATCCGTTTTCCATTGAGATAAAACAATTTTTATTTTTGCTATGACATGCCAATCCATTTTTTATTAAATTACAAACCTCAAGGTTATAAACTGTAGCAGGCTTTATAACACATGCATTATAACTTTATGTGCATTTTTATTGCAAATATGTTCCCATAGTATATAGTTTTTATCCAGTCTCTTTTTTTTTCATATTTTAATGTTTATTCATTTTTGAGAGGGAGACGGAGATAGAGCATGAGTAGGGGAGGTGCAGAGAGAGAGGTTAGACACAGAGCTCAAAGGAGGCTCTAGGCTCCAGGCTCCAGCTGTCAGCATAGAGACTGATAAAGGGCTCGAACCCCATGAAATGTGAGATCATGACCTGAGCTGAAGTCAGACACTTAACCAGCTGAGCCACCCTGGTGCCCTATCCCAACTCTCTAATATACCATCTACTGAGAACCTCTGAGTACTTAGGAATTTGTATTTGGGTAATTTCAAGAACTGCAAAGAGCCTGAGATTTTTACCTTACTTACATGTTAGCTCGACACAGTTTCATGGATGCTGGTAAGAGACGTGAAACTCTTGGGTCAGAGACAAAGATTTTACACTCATTGCACGGCAAGCCCTGGGAGCTTCATGTTCATGGTAGTTCTTTATGTCTCGTAAGTCCCATAGGGAAGACTTGGACAAGCCCATGTGGGTACTGTGCGCGCAGTAGATTTGTGTCACAGCTGAAGAACTCAATGCAGCTTATGAACCTTTGATAATAAGCTTCAGTAAAGCTGCCTGATCTTTACCCTGCAGGGAGATATGAACAGAAAAAAAATCTTCCCTTTCGTCTGAAAAGTGACACTCTTTCTATCATCTTGGTTTTTGCTCTTCAATCATTCTTGAAATGATAATGTGAAACAAAAGTTGTCAGTGTCTTTGCTCGCAAGATGTGCATGAATGCAAGAAAACCATAGAGAATTGTGTTCCATTATGGAAAAGTTTAAATTAATAAGAAAAGGGATCTTGTATCTGCTCATTAAAAGTCATGTATCATCTAGTATTTTTCACTCTGAGTAAATTCGATTCAAAAAGTAGATAGTTTATCTATCATTTAATGCTTTTTTTTTTTTAGGCCAGACCTGAATGGTTTGAAAACCAAGTCTCTGAAGTGTTCAGCCAAAAAAAAAAAGAAAGTTACAACTTCAGTAGTTGCTACAAAAGGTGTATTTTAGTCATGTATACGCATGTATAAAAAGTCACCAAGAGTTTTCCCATATTTCAAAATGTATATGTACAGCTAATGCATCATTTAGTTCAGCTCTTCATCTGAAAGGTAATATTTGGGTAAGGTCACGTGTGAGCCGGTTTTGTTCAAATAGTGTTCTTACATTCAGTTAGAGCATAATATCAAATCCTGTTTATTGAGGAAGTACATCCCTTATTTTGTCTATTTAGCAGTAGGCTGTAATTTGTAACTAATTAGGTATTTGGGTAAGAAAGCTACTATTTTCCCTGTTTCTGTGTACATATACTCTAATTTCATGTTGATTTTGTAATGGGGTGTGTGTATGCCATGCAATTAGATGCTCTCAACAAAATTGTTCTTTACTTAAAGCTTGTGAGGTCAGCAATGTAATTCCTATTATGTGGTTGACCAAATGATTCAACTAAATGGACAGTAATGAATGATGCAGTATCCCATTATTGGATGAAATTCCTTGAGGCTAGAAAACGTACGTTTTATTTTTGTTTCTCATTTGTTTGTTTTGAGAGTCCCTACGAAGCTTATATAGTGACAGGAGAAATTTGTTTAGTATTCACTTCAGGTCAGTAGAAACATTTTTGATTGTTTTCAAGTTCTGGGAAGATTTTTTAGCTGGTTGTAATTAACAGGCCTCATTTCTATATCTGCCTCTAGGTTGACCACAAATTAATATTATATGATGACTAAGCAGTGTACCAAAAGGTAACATGGACAGCTATATGTTTGGGATTTTTTTTAAATGTGAAAGTGAATTTTTCTGAATACTACTATATTGTCTGAAAATAACTCTTTTAATAACATTTCCAAATATTTCCTCCTGTTCCTGTTACCTTATACAGCAATTTACTGATTATGGAAACTTTTTATCATAAACCTCTTCCCAAATATATTAAACATTAAAATATTATAGGTTATTTGACTTTTATAAATCTATATCTCATACAGAGGAAAAGAAATACTTTTAAAATCCTCATTTTTAAAAATTCTGTTTATTTTTAAATTATTGGAATTCAATCTGATGCTATAACTTTGATCTACATCTGCTAGGTTACCCAGAAGCAGAAATGTTACAATCTTTATGGGTTTTATCACATAGTGTTTTATCACTTTAATATGATAATGGGTCATTCTCTACTCAACCACTGCCAAAGCATGACATTTTTACAATCCCCATTACCTCAGCAGCACACTTAAATTTGATTTATAGGTACTGTTTTATGGCATGTTTGTCCTTAGGAGGCACTGAGCAATGAGATAAAGAATATTAATGTGATTGGTTTTCAGAATAAATGAATATCTTGGTTGTCATAGGCTGGAGATGCAATTCTGACAGCAACAACAAAAATATCAAATTGCCAAGCAAGAAAAAACCAGCATTTTGCTTATTCACAAATGTTAAAAAAAAAAGAAAGAAAAGAAAAGAAAAAGAGAGAGAGAGGCTAATGCAGAAACAAGTGGGATAAGATGGATGAGGTATAAAAAGCAATTCTAAGAAGAGGAAAGGAAGAATATGAAATGGAATTATATAAATGGCAGAAACCATAACTCTTGAAATATATATATGTATATATAATTTATCAGTATTTCTATCAATACCGTGTGTGTGTGTGTGTGTGTGTGTGCATAAATGATGTGCGTGCATATGACAGAAGGAAGAAGTGAGAACTGTATCTGGTTTAAAAATATCTGGAATCTTGAACAGTTCTCAGTTGTAGTTGTCTGGGAAAGGGAAGAAGGGAAGAGTTCACCTAGAAATAGGACGTGTCTTTCTAAGCATTTTTTGAACTCTTAACACCCTTTCTCTTTCATGTTCTCCTACTTTGTATTCATTTCCATGTCTAATTATATATGAGATTTTTATCTTTACATTGCATGTTGAATGACTTAAAAGTGATCTGTGTATTATTGTCTGATATGTAAATGAAATGGCTGTGATTTCAATATTTTTAACGTCTCCTGTTAAAAATAGCATTGGTTTCAACATCAGTTTTTATTTTGATCTTATAATCTATGATGAATAGGCATAGCATATATCTGAATACTGTTTGCTAATTTAAACTATAATTGGGGAATCCCTCACCTTTGAAAAATATAGTATAAATCTGACAAGATCATATACATATATATATGTACATACCTGTGTCTATATCTGTCTATATCTGTATCTACACACACACTAGCACAGGTCTGAGGTAGCATGCTTATATGTGTTTATATCCCTATATATATGGAGAAAGAGGGAGAGAGAAAGAGACAGAAAAAGAGAGAAACACAGAGATACAGAGCGATATACAGATACAGATCTCTGCAGATATATATGTATATCCACTTACTACTACTTAAGCTTTAATTTTTTTTCTTTTAAGTTTTTATTTAAACTCCAGTTAATATACAGTATGCTATTAGTTGTGTATTATGTAGTGTACTATATAGGTGTACTATATAATGATTCAACACTTTCATATACCTGGTGCTCGTCCCAGCAAGTGTACTCCTTAATCTCTCCTTCTCTCAAGGTTTTTTTTAATGTTTTACTTATTTATGAGAGAGAGCAGATGAGGCGGAGTTGCAGAGAGAGAGGGGGACAGAGGATCCGAAGTGGGCTCTGTGCTGACAGCAGTAAGACCAATACAGGGCTGGAAACCATGGCTCAAACTCACAGCTCAAATTCACAAACCATGAGATCAAAGTCCATCACTCAACCAACTGAGCCTCCCAGGCATACCTCAAGGTTACCTTTTCTTAAGGACCCATAAGAACATTCATGCTTGATTATTCAAGTAAGCTTTTCTCCCTGCTTAGATCTATGTAGATCTATGTCTGTGCTTTCAGAACTTTGAGGTTAGAATATATCCGTGGTTAGCTCTGATTTCTACCAGGTCCAGACATATTTCTTTATCAGATATTAATGTTATAATTCAGACTAATTTATTTATTTTTAAAATTTTACAGTTGTTTACTTATTTGTTTGCTTTTAGAGCACATAATTTATTTAAATTCAAGTTAGCTAACATACAATGTAGTATTGATTTCAGGAGTATAACCCACTTACATACCACACCCAGTGTTCATTCAAACAAGTGCCCTCCTTGATCCCCATCACCCATTTAGCCCATCCCTCTCCCCACCTCCCCTCCAGCAACCCTCAGTTAGTTCTCTGTATTTAAGAGTCTCTTAGGGTTTGTCTCCCTCTCCTTTTATCTTATTTCTCCTTCCCTTCCCCTCTGTTCATCTGTTTTGTATCTTATGTTCCACATATGGCTGAAATCATATGATATTTGTCTTTCTCTGACTGACTTAGTTTGCTTAGCATAATATACTCTAGTTCCATTCACGCTATTTCTAATGGCAAGATTTCATTCTTTTTGATCACCAAGTACTATTTCATTATATATATATATAATTTATGCATTATATAAAATACAAATTATATCAAATATGTAGTAATATTTATATTAAAACAATATGATATATCATTCTATATGTTATATATTTATATATTTTATAATACATGTTCTATCAATGTGTTATAATATATTAAAATTATCTTTGTTATATTTAATGTAATATATTCGAATATCTTTGTTAAAGATATGATACATATATATAGGTCATGATCTTGTGGTTTGTTGGTTCAGACCCCACATCATGCTCTGTGCTAACAGCTTAAAGCCTGGAGCCTGCTTCAGATTCTGTGTCTCCCTCTCTCTCTGTCCCTCCCCGACTCGTTCATGCTCTCTCTCTATGTCTCTCTCTCCCAAAAATAAACAAATAAAACGTTAAAAGAAAGAATAAGTTATCCTAAAGTCCATCTTTGTATATTTAATATATAAAGATTGACACATAAATGATAATAGTTACTATTTACATTTCTTGCTACCTTTTATTTATTTACTTTACTTTTCTTTTTTTAAATTAATTTATTTAATATAATTTATTGTCAAGTTAGCTAACATACAATGTATACAGTGTGCTCTTTGTTTTGGGGGTAGATTCCAGTGATTCATTTGTCATTAAATATTTAGTATTTACTTATCTTAATATTTCCAGTATTCTGCTGTATTAAACAGGTTCCCTTTACCCCTTTTATCTTATTTATCTTCAAAGTCATTTATTCTATTTCTCTTCTATAAATGGTTGTGTTTATAAGTTTTATTTTTTTATTTTAGAGAGTACAAGTGGGGGAAAGAGGAGAGAGGGTGAGAGAGTATTTCTTAATGTTTATTTTGAGAGAGAGAGCATGAGTGAGGGAGGGACAGAGAGAGAAAGAGAGAGAGAATCCCACTCAAAAAGCACAGCTCCATACCCAGCACAGAGTCCCACTTTGGGCTTGATCTCATGACCGTGAGATCATAACCTGAGCCAAAATCAAGAGTTGGACGCTCAACCGACTGAGCCACCCCAGCATTGCTACAATTTTCGATGTATATATTGTTATCAAATTGCTATTATCTTACTTTACATAAGGACCTTGGAATATAAATCTGATCACCTTACTCTATTTAACCATTAATCCCCATCACCTGTTTCACCCATCTAACTACCTACCTCCTCTCTGGTAACCATCAGATTGTTCTCTATAGTTAAGAGAACAATTTCTTGTGCGCTCTCTCCCTATCTCTGTGTCTTTTTCCTTTGCTCATCTGTTTTATTCTCAAATTCCTCTTATGAGTGAGATTATATGATACTTGTCTTTCTTTGACTTATTTTGCTCAGTATTATACTTGCTAGCTCTATCTATGTTTATGCAAATGGTAAGATTTCATTCTTTTTGTGGCTGAATAATACTCCATAGTGTATATGTGCCACCTCTTCTTTATCCATTCATCTATTAGTGGATATTTGGGCTGCTTCCATACCTTGGTTATTGTAAATAATGCTGCAATAGACATAAGGGTGCACGTATCCCTCGAATTAGTATTTTCATAGTCTTTGGATAACTACCCAGTAGGCAAATTACTGGAATATAGAGTAATTCTATTTTCAATATTTTGAGGAAACTCCATACACTTTTCCACAGTGGCTTTACCAATTTTCATTCCCACTAATATTGTATGACAGTTTCTTTTTCTCCACATCCTCATCTACACCTGTTGTTTTTGTTTCGATTTTAGCCATTCTGACAGGTGTGAGTTGATATCTCATTGTAGTTTTGGTTTGCATTTCTCTAATGATGTCATGTTGAGCATCTTTTCATGTGTCTTTTGGCCAACTATATATCCTCTTTGGAGAAATGTCTGCTCATGTATTCTGACCATTTTTAAATGGATTATTTGTTTTTTGGGTGTTGAGTTGTAATGGTTCTTTATATCTTTTGGATACTAACCCTTTATCAGATATCTCATGCACAAATATCGTTTCTCATTCAGTACGTTGCCTTTTATTGCCAATTGTTTCCTTTGCTATGGAGAAAGTTCTTTATTTTAATGTGGTCCTAATAGTTTATTTTTAGTTTTATAACCTTTGCATTAGGAGACATGTCTATAAAAATATTGCTACAGCTGATGTCATTGACATTACTGCTTCTGCTTTCTTCAATGATTTTTATGATTTCAAGTCTCAGATTTAGGTGTTTAATATATTTTCAGTTTATTTTTGTGTTTGGTGAAAAAAGTGATCCAGTTTCATTATTTTGCTTAAGGCTGTCCAGTTTTCCCAATTCAATTTGCTAAAGAGACTGTCTTTTTCCAGTATGTATCAATGCCTCCTTTTTCAGAGATCAATTGACCATTTGGTTGTGGGTTTATTTCTAGGTTTTTATGTTATATTTCTTTGATATGTGTGTCTATTTGTATGCCAGTACCATACTGTTGTAATTACTAGTGCTTGGTAATGTAACTTAAAATCTGGAATTGTGATTCCTCCAGTTTTGTGTGTCTTCTTCAAAATTTCTTTAGCTATTCAGTCTTTATGGTTTCATACAAATTTTAGAGTTGTTTGTTCTAGTTGTTTGAAAAATGCTGTTGATGTTTTGATAAGGATGTATTACATCTGTAGATTGCTTTGGGTAGTATAGAAATGTTAATAATATTTCAGTGACACGTTCTTGGTCTGTTAACCTCCTATCCCAGGTCCAGTGGTCAACCTAATGCCTATGAGCCAGGGAGTATATTAAATTAGTAGTAGCTGTTCTCTTCACCTCCAGTGACAATTTCAACTCAAGTTCCTAACTTATTTACCCTTCAACTGTTAAACTCTGTATCCAAGGGGTGCCTGAGTGGCTCAGTCAGTTGAGTGTCCAACTTCGGCTCAGGTCACCATCTCACCATTTGTGAGTTCAGTCCCCATGTTGGGCTCAGTGCAGATAGCTCAGAGCCTGGAGCCTGCTTTGGATTCTGTGTCTCCCTGTCTTTCTCTGCCCCTTCCCCACTTGTGCTCTGTCTCTCTCTGTCTCTCAAGAATAAATAAATGTTAAAACTACAGCAGCAAAAACAAAAATTTTGTATCTAAATATAAGTTCTTTGAGGAAAACAGTATATCCAGTGAGTCTTTGTATCCCTCAATATCTACTACTGTGCCTAGAACAAGGTACATAATTAATCTATGTTTAAATTAATTGATCCCAGCTTTCTTATCTTCCAATCTCAAAACCTCAGTTGTTTTCTGCAAACGTTGAAAAATGATTATATGAGTAATACTAAATGATTAGATAAGTGGGAGAAAGATATGTTAACAATTATTAAGAAGAAATGGACTACTAAGTGCTATATTATTTTAGTAAGTAAATAAAAATAAAATAAACATGATGTTTAACATCTGAGGACATAGAAATGATTCTAGTCAAATCATTTTAAATTCCCAACTCTCATATTCTCATTTTAAAATAGAAGTATTAAGAATGCTTCTCCTGGGGCGCCTGGGTGGCTTAGTCGGTTGGGCGTCCGACTTTCGCTTAGGTCATGATCTCGCGGTTCGTTTTCGAGCCCCGCGTCGGGCTCTGTGCTGACTGCCAGCTCAGAGCCTGGAGCCTATTTCAGTCTGTGACTCCCTCTCTCACTGACCCTCCCCTGCTCATGCTGTCTCTCTCTCTCCTAGAAATAAATAAAACATTAAAAAAAAAAAAAAAGAATGCTTCTCCTGTGTAAATTTTAAAGTTATTGTGAGAAATGACTTTGTAAATTATATAATTCTTGTTAAGCGTTAAGTTGGATCTGCCTTACGGTGTGCCTAACAATGTTATTTACTCCAGGACCACTTATATTATAAAAAGAGGACATGTGTAGCAGGCACCGCTTAACCCAAAGCAACTAGACAGTGAGAGACATACATCTTGTGTATATTTCCATATGGCCATTATTGTGGCCATAATATGACATCATTAGTCTTACCACACTCTTATTTAAAACCTGCTCTAAGAAATGGTCCTACTTCTCATAGGTATAAACATTGCTGTAACTTTAGGGTGCTTTTATGCAGTAGTCTCACTCATTAAGGTTTATTGAATCACCAAGAAGGCAGATTGAAGCTCACATTGCTGCCCTTTTCACTCACTCTGCAGTTTGTGATTCCAGAGCTCTGGGATAGGGCTCAAGTATTTCCATTTCTGACAGAGTCCAGAGAATGCTGATACTCCTGGACTGGGGAGTGCATTTTGAGAGTCACTGCTGTCAGGCAAGTATCATTAGGTAAATTAATAGAAGATAACAAATATTAATTGCCGAACAACATGTTAAGAATTTTAAGTGTCTTAGATCAAGGACTTCTCATAACAACTATATGAAATTGCATGCAATTTCCTTACATTTAAACAATTTACCTAATGTCATTGGTAAATGCCAATGCTAGGATTTGAACCCCCAGGTATTCTGGCTCCAGAAATCTATTCAGGGCTCAAGAATCCATGTGCTGTACCATCATATTAAACTGCTTTTCAAGCATCAGAAGATCGTATATGCATAAGCCTCTCACTGTACCCTTCTCCCATGGCCTATTTCTCTTCCCTTTGATATTTCTAGCTCATCTTTGCTCTGGGTTTTACATTACAACTGGGATGGATTTTTTTTTTTTTTCTAAATTCGTATTGACCTTTCATTGCTTGCCTAGGGCAATAGATTTTAAGTCACATAATAAACCTGTCTGTGATCAGAATTCTTCAATGCTGAGAACAGACTGAGGGCTGATGGGGGTGGGGAGAGGAGGAGTGGGGATGATGGGCATGGGGGAGGGCACTTGTTGGGATGAACACTGGGTGTTATATGGAAAACAACTTGACAATAAACTATTTAAGAAAAAAAGAAAAAAAAAGAAAATTACTTTTTTTAGATTTCTTTTTTAAGTAATATCTCCACCCACTGTGGGGTTCTAACTCACAGCTCTTAGATCAAGAGTCACATGTTCTTCAACTGAGCCAGCCAGGAACCCCTGACCAGAAGATTATTAATGCTCAAGCATGTCTCTAGGCTTCATTTTTGTCATGTTAGATTTTAGTAATGCCAAGTTTTATTTATGTCCTATTTTTTTTTTTAATCATTCAATCCTATGTCCTTTTTGTTAATGATTCCAAGACTTTTCCCAAGATAACCGTGCTGGCTCATGCACTTACACTTCTACTTTGTCTCCCTGATGAACTATTGCTTACATCTATGACCTTAAATCTGCATCATCTCCTCTATAAAGCCTGAAGCTTCTCCCTCAGGCAATTATTTGTTGCTGTTTATTAGTTTGTACAAGTAGATTCCACAAGTCAAGAGTTAATGTCAGATCAGTGTGGCAGAGAAGTAGCCTAGAAAAGAGATTTGGTATCAAACTGCAAATGTTTAAAAGAGATAGAGGCTCTCCGCTTTCCCTTGCCAACCAACTTTCTTCCTTCTTCTTTTGTTGTTTTTCTTCCCCAGACTTTTTTTTTTTTTTTTTGCAATTCCCCCTCACTGTCTCTGAACATTGATAAGGCATACGATTTGCTGAAAACAATAAAAAAAAAATAAAAGCAAGCTCTTGAAAGGCCTATTTTGTCAGGATGGGATTGTGTCAGAGATACTGAGCGAGAGGAGTGAGAAACTGGGATAATCCAAACTTTCCAACCACAAGCTTTCTAGCAGCTAAAGATGAAAACTGCTCCCTGAGCCCTGTCACCAGAGCAAGTTCTCCTCTTGGCTCCTCATCCTAAGAAAGTTCAAACCTGCTTCTACCGGGAGAGCTCCTGGTACACATGTCTCCCTCATAAGCATGAGCCGAATGAAACCTTTAACATCTTTTTGAGTTGCTCAAATTCTTTTGACAAGAGAAAACCCTAAAGTTTAATCTCAAGGGAGCTATTTAATAGCTGTTTCATCTAGGGAAAATTAACTCACACTTGGAAGTTTTGATCATTATCCTATAAAGTGTAGATTAGAAAATTAGACATTATGTGTAAAACACGTGGTAGGTGATTCCACTTACCCTTTATTTCTCAATTATTCCATGTAATATAATTATTTAGACATAGATATTCTTTTCCTCTTACTGGATCATGAGTTATTAGGGAAGTGAAAAGAATGGGTTTATTTATTTATTTTTTATTTTATTTATTTATTTATTTATTTTGGTATAATGATCACCTATCTCCTACCTGGTATGAAGGACATAGCAATGAGTGCTATATATTTTTTGAATAAATACATGAGTTGTGGAGCATTAATCTCTGCCCTATATGTGTGTGGTTGTGTTATATGTGTGTGTGTGTTGCAAATATGTATATATATATACTTTTTAATGAAAGAAAACATTTAATAAAAGAAAATACTGAAAGTATTAATTATATGTATGTTCCTAAAATAAGTGTATATAACTTATTTTGTGGGAAGACTTAGAATGTCTTATTTAACCTTCATCTCTTCCTGTCCCTTTTGGTAAAGAAGACACCTTTTCAATAACCAACACCAGTCTTTCCAGTCCTGCCCCCAAATGGACAGATCTTCTTAATTCTCATTGTTTAGAAATGAACACATGCTTATTTCTAACCCCATCACTGTACAGATAAGAACATGGCCATGAGGAGGAGCCTAGGATTATCCAAACAGGACTGGGAAGGACATAGCATTGAAAAGCTGCTCACCAGCTCACCAGCACTTCCCTTTCCCCAGATAATCTCATCTCTCCTTATGTCTTCAATGACTGTGTATATGTATAGGTCAATTAATTTCACAGTCGATTTTGCTAGAGCTCACAATCCCTTCTGGATTACAGATACCAACTTTTGATTTGAACCCATTCTTAAGTAGACCGTGAAACCAAGAATAATGAATTAGAAAATATCAAACTTAGTAAGTCCAGGGACACCTTGGTGAATCTTGATTTCAGTTCAGGTCATGGTCTCATTGTCGTGAACTCAAGCCCCACCTCGGGTTCTGTGCTGAGCATGAGGCCTGCTTGGGATTCTCTCTCCATCTCTGTCTGCTTCTCTCTCTTTCTCTCCTTCAAAATAAATAAATAAACTTAAAAAAAAATTTTTGGATGTCCAAAATAAAACTATTTCTCCCTCAAATATCTTCTTTCTTAGAGTTTACATTTTGTTAAGAGAGTTATTCTAGGGATCCAGCTAAAACTTGGGAGTCATCATGGCTCCCTCTCCATTCATGCCATCAATTAGTCATAATACCTTCATATTCTACCTCATCAATATGTCTATATTCTTTCTCTCACATATCTCCACTACCTTGCTTCCAAACTTCATTATTTATAAGCCGGCATTTTACAGTAGTCCCTTAACCAGGTTGTCTGCTTACATGTAAATACGGCTTTAATTTTATCCTACATCTCACTTACTATAATGTAATGTCCACTCCTCCTCCCTCTGTCCTTTTGGACAGAGCCTGCGTTCTGATCTTATTTATCTGTTTAGGATTCCCTGAATGTCATGTGCCCTTTGACAAAGTATGCCATTTATGCAGTGTTCTCATTGCTTGGCCTATTTTAACATTCACATTCGTTTGCTGGTAAGGTTTCTAATTACCCTTCAGGGCTCAGCATTATTGTCACCTTTCTCTGATATCTTCCCTAGGGCCCTTAACAAGATTAGTTTCTCCTTCTTCTGTAATCTCAGCATCATCTACGCATATAGCTACTAACGAGTATCAACACACATCATTGTGGTTTCTTTATGCGTTCTTCTCTCTCTCCCAGTTTGACAGCACTGCTATTCTTTGAGGTTCTGCCTTGCATGGACTGTGCACCATTCTTTATCCCCTCAGGGAAAAGCAGATAGCTTCAGATATAGTAAGCTCTAAATTAATGTTTGAAGTGTTTTTTTAAATGTTTTATTTATATCTGAGAGAGAGAGAGATAGCATGAGCAGGGGAGGGTCAGAGAGAGAGGGAGGCACAGAATCAGAAGCAGGCTCCAGGCTCTGAGCTAGCTGTCAGCACAGAGCCCCACACGGGGCTTGAACCCATGAACCGTGAGATCATGACCTGAGCTGAAGTTGGAAGCTTAACCGACTGAGCCGCCCAGGCGCCCCTGAAATGTTTTTTTTAATGCATCAACACATACCTACTTTCCTGTCCCAAATACATTCCAGCACGGCCAAACAGTGAAGCTCTTGAAAACCGGTACAATTTTTTAAAATAAGAAAACTTAATAAATTATGTTGTTGCCAAATATTACATCTCTAAAAGAATATCCCTTTTTATATGCATAATAAATGGACACCTTTCAGACAAAATCATGTTACTATCAGTTTTTACCAACATTGATTTTTCAGTTGTTCAGATCTCTGTGCTAATCCATTGTCTATATTAATAAGCCAGATATATTTTATAACTTTTTATTATACTCAAAATTCCTATATTAAGTCCTATTATTGATATTATATTGTAACCAATAAAATTTCACTGGAGGGGGAAAAAAATAGTTCCTGGGAGTTTGACATATAAAATTATAATCCTATCTGCTGAATTAGACTCCATCCCACTGACAGCCCAAAGTAATTCAGAGTGCAAATAGGAGGCAATTTATATTCTACAGCAAATTTAGCTCTGTATTGCTTGGACAAGACCCACTTTGCTGGGCACCAGTGCCTGATTGTACTTGAAACATGTGCTGTGGACTGTGACCTGTCGCTGCTCCTGAATGCTGACATTGTGACAGGCAGCACCGCCTCCTATGGTCATTGACACTGAAGCCTGATAGCATTATGCCCACCAGATATCACCAACAACAGCCAGGAAAGTTCACCATTTCACTGCTTCCAGGGAAGAATTTCAACTGTTTTTGCATAGTACTGGTGAATCTTATGAGGCCCTGTGTGTTCCTAGGCACCCTCACAGCTGCTTACTACGATCGCTTCTTCTTTCTTCAATGCACCAAAAATCCTGCTGAGGACCAAGAGGTCTGCCAGGAATCATTGCATCTGTGTGCAACTGTACGATCTTCAGCATCTGGGTGTTTGGTCACCACAGACACCAGGGCTGTTGTATGCTGCCAGCTTTCACTAGGCATTCCACTGCCCTGCTGGGGGTTCCTAAGTGGGAAGGAGAGCATATTCTCTGGAGCCTTCATTTTCTTGAGGCCAAGCTGCCTTCCACAGGGAAGCACTAACAACCCAACACTATAGGCCCGAGCAGTGTTAGTGGCATTCCTTATGCTGAAGTGTCACACAGCTCTACAGACAATTCACTACCTACTCCTGTCCTTCCCTCACTTCTTCTCCCTTCTATGATCTGTACTCATAGGAGTTCTTACAACTCAGGAGACATATTTAATCCTTCATGCCATTATTCAGACTCACCCCATCCTCCATTTTTCAGTTCAGTATTTGCTAAATGTTGTCCTGTGACACATTCTTGATCAGATAAATTAGGGAGAACATGGCATTCTAATAGGCTCTTCATGACGCTTATTATACTCACATATGCTTGTAAAAATCTCTGTGAAATCCTGTAGTAAGGGAATCAGAATGTCTTTGTTTAATCCATCGTATTTAATAACTTACTACAGAATTTTCCGTGCATGTGTAGGTGTGTGTATATATAAGTGTCGGAGGCCGGCTCTGGCAGGTCCAGGGGTCCCTGAAGGATGGATGGTGTCGGTGAGAGAGAGAGTGAGAGAGCCCCGAGATCCTTTCTGATCACCAGGCAGGCATCTCTGTCCTGTCGGTTGTGGTGTCTTTATTTATAGGTCAAATGTTAACATGGCATCAGGAAATGGAATTTTTACAATGGATAGCTCTTTGTGATAAGATGTTTTTGGAAAATGTACAGAAACAGGTTTTACAGAAGTCTTCTTGCAGAACTGCTCCAATTATAGTGAGGTTGAGTAACTAAGAAAATAACAAGGTGTTCACATTTTAAAAACGCTAAGATTAAGTCATAGGTTTGTAGATACTCTTATCCATCCTCATCACAGCTGTCAGGGTAAGGGAAGGTGTTTGTGCAATGTAGGCCTTAGGGAAGGGGCTGCTATACACCATCAGTTAGCAAAGGTGTATGTACTAACTTATCTTCTGCCCTTATCTGTTCCTTCTCTCTAAGTTAGGCTCTTTGTCTCCGGGCAAGACTTGATTTTCCAGTTATATTCTTTATGGCACTGGAGAGCCAACCATACCTTTCAAGATTTTAGCTCCTTTCCAATACATAGAATACCCTCTTCGAGGGCATTTACCTTTGTGTCTAGTTTCACGATTTCTTGAATAGCTAGGGCATGAGAGACATTTTTGGTTAGTTGATTTACATGTTGAGCTGTATGAACATCCTGGACTAATGCAATGGTAGAAACAGAATTGTACATGTGAAGGTCAGTCTTTTATGAGTAAGGGTCATTAGCCTGTTCATAGCTCAAGGGAAAGTATGGAGGGAAACAGGACCTGGTGGAGACACGATGTCTGTTCCCATAATCAAAAGAAGAAGTTCCCACAATAAGTTCCTTCACAAGGTGCAATCATCATACCAGGGCCGGAATAAGGGGACAAGTCACTCCCGATATTGATCAACAAGGTACCCTAGGGGTCAGTGCTCAAGCAGAAATAATTGAGTGGGGGTGGATATCGGTCATCATCTGATTCGCAAGAGACCGTGTAAACTTGGTTTAACCTCACCAGGAGTTTTCTCGACTAGTGGGCTCAGAATGGCTCCCAACACATAAGCATATTGATAGAGTCCATGTCTGTGGAAATATTGGACTAGTAGTACTTTTCTGTGGGGCCCAGTTATCTTCTTGACAATCTGCTCTTCTTAAACTAATCTCTCATATCATCAGTCTCTCCCTTAGAAAGACTCCTTAGAGTTCTGTCCCACAGTCAGTCACCATTTATTGCTCAGATATGATTAAAACTTATGAACTTAAACAAACTGGGATTTTTTTCTGAAATTTTAAGAACATATTCTTTCTTTCTTTACACATGAACACATACATATATGTATGTATGTATGCACATACATGTGTATGTATTAATATGTATGTACAATGTGCATATCTTCATTTACACACATACGTGTAGCAACATGTGCAATGAATGCAAATACACATATATAACATTTGCTCTTTGGGAAACTACACAAAATAATTAAAAGTTGTGGGTTTCTGCAGCTCATTACTTTGATTGTACAGATGAAGGAAAGGCAAAACATCACCATTCAATAGGATTTTATTCCTGTGGAAGTCAAGGGGTTGAAAGATTGCAATTTCAATCCATTTAATATCTCTGCCTTTCCTCTGCCAACTGGATATCATGTCTTTAGCTAGGTTGTACTTTCCATCATCAAGGAAGAAGAATGGTCCCTTTGATCCCATGCCAGCCTGGAAGGCCTGGAGTGCAGCCTTTCCACAGATGTCCATTTATAAGATGCATCTGTCCCCACATCCCAGCCTGCCAGCTGGCCTTGACTAAGCTAGCTGGCAGTGTGTATAATCTCAGGCTGCTGGCCAGCAGGCTACAGCCCCAGTGCACTGGCTTCCAAGCCTTATGGCTCATATCCCTGAGGGGACCAAAGAAACTTGGGAACACTATAGAAATATTGGCTCCAGGGAAGTCACTCCTCATTATAGGACTATCAAGAAATATTGAAAGGTCAACATGAATGTTGGCATATTAATCAGGGACTATTTCAAAAAAGTAGTCCAGACTAATTGTTATAAGGTAGTTGTGTATGTATCAAACCTTAGTGTGGACAGCATTCTGCTATGACTTTGAGGAAAACTTCAAATGCATATGATAAACAAGAAAGGCAGAGATGTAACAAGCTTCCGGTGCCAGTCAGACATGAACAGGTGGTGTTTCTCCGGAGAGAGTTCAGGGTAAGCCTCACAGAATGGTTGGCTCAGCATTCTTAAGTTTGAGCCCTGCCTCATCTTCTGTTTGGCTGAAGAGCCAGAAACCACTGAACTAGAATAGAGTCCAAGGTTACCTTGACCATTCTGTGGGTGGAGGCATTCTATAAACAATTTCAGGCAGGTGGATATTTGTGTTACTCCCTAAGGCTTCCAGGTGGAATATATCCTTTTTTTTCTTTACTCGTTTATCTGCCAAGGTTGCCTAAAGAGAGTGTTCAAGAAACGTCTCACCCCCATGTCTGCATTTCATAGTCATGTGCAGGCAATGATTAAATGAAGCCTGATTGAATTTTATTCTCTCAGTTGCTTGGGATATAAAGGAGACCACTGCATGCCAGCTGGTGGCTGGAGAAGCCACATGCAGAGGGTAAATACCACATTTCGAGATCGAAGCCCTGTTTAGACTCTAAATTTGCTGCCCCATTTTCAAATACCATACTAGCCTAATCTTAGTTTGGGATTAACATTTGGGCTCTTTTCATCTGAAGCATTAATAAGTATGATATGCAAATAACAAACATGTCAAGCAAAACCATAGCTTTGGCACAGCAATATCTCTTTTTAACACAAATACAGATGTCCTTTAATCCTCTGTCTTCTGTCATCTGGCTCCCATAGTCCTTATTTCTCAGGTTTCCTGATGGCCAAGGTGGTTTCTGGTGGGGTTGTCCTCCCATTTTCAGACTCTTACTCTCAATGGGCAAATTTATATTGCCACACATTCAGTTGCCATTGGTTTTCCCTTGTCCCAGGAATGAGAGAAGACAGCTGGACCACTATTATTAGACATTGACAATAGCTAATCCTATTTTTGGCCCAGCTCCAGAGATAGGCCTTGGAACATCTGAAGGTTTAGATTGCAGAAAATTGCACCTCAGAAAGAATTTTAAATATTGCCTTAACTTTCAATAAAATTTTCCTGCATTTCTTTTGGTGACAGCCACTTTGACTCCAATATTCGGTCACCTTTCTGTGTATCTATGAGGATGACATGTAGAAAAGTTTTGTAAGGCATTTTTAGACAGCATACTTTGCTGCATAAAACTGAGAGGTGTCTTTTATTTTACATACAAGGCCCCCATGAGGAGACTACCTTGTCATACACTTAGTGTTTTTAGTATCATGAATAAAATTATCTTTTTCTAGGCAAGCAAACCTTCCTTTGTTCTAACAAAAACAAAATGATATTCTCTTTCATCGAACATTAGTGGTGCCCTCTTACTCTGTAGAAGGTGATGTACAGCTGTTTTTTCTGCTCGTCCCCATTCCTATCTGATAAGCACAATTTAAAAATCCTAGAAATAACACAAGAGTGAATCAAAGAAGAAAGCTGGTAAGAATATGGATGCCTGGGGGTGGGGGTGGGGTGTCATCTGGATGGTTCAGTTGTTTAACTGTTCAACTTTGGCTCAGGTCATGATCTCTTAGTTTGTGGGTTCGAGTCCTGAGTCAGACTCTGTGCTGAGATTTCAGAGCCTGGAGCCTGCTTCGGATTCCATATCTCCCTCTCTCTCTGTACCTCCCCCCCCTTCATGATCTGTCCCTCTCTGTATCTCAAAAACAAATAAAATTTAAAAATATATATGGACGCCTGATTTGGGTCCCAGGACTAGAGGAATAATAGAATAGAAGGGTGCCTTATATACCTCTACCTGACAGAAGGAAGAAATCTAGATCTGGATTTACCTATCTATTCGTAGAAATAGGAACAAAAGGCAGCTCAGATAAGTGCATTTCTTCTTTAGATGAAACAGGAATCCCTCTGACATTGGGTGACCTGACACTATCTGAAAAGAGGATCAACAGGGAGAGCTAATCAAAAGAAATGGGCAAAGAAGCACTCCTTTTCTCACCAAGCCTTGAGGTTCCCTTTTGTGCTGATGGACACAGGTAGGAGGATGGAATAGGCAGAAGGTACTCAGCCATAGCAGTTGGCTTGGCCCAGAAAGCCTCTTAATCCCTTGGGTCTGGGACCCAAAAACAGTTAAATGCATGTGAAGTGTCAGTAAGATGGACCCTCAGAAACAAGCATCCAAGCCTAGGAAGTCTCTTGGGCTCCAGGGTGATCACCCTTTGCCACAAAGGGAAATATGATTACTCAAACCTATAGAGCCCCCTTTGACTCCTCTGGGCAGTAATAGCAGACATCCTTGAGAGCCCCAGCAGCATCAGATACCAAAGAGAAAATAACACTGCAAAGACTCTGAAAACTAAACTGTCATTGGAACCACAGCATACAAATGTAGGTTAGGACCTGCCTACTAAAGCTAAACAAGATGACATCCTCTTAAAATAAAAGATTTAAATAGTACCCACAGTCTCCTGCCATCATATTAAAGATGTCTAGTATAAATTAAAAATCACCTATCGTGCTAAGAACTAAGAAAAGAACAATTTGCATTAAACAAGACAATCAATTGATGTAAACACTGAGATGAATTGTATTAATGAAATTATCTGACAAGAATTTTAAAGAAGCCCTAGAAGAAATATCTCAACAATTAACTAAAAAGTATCTTGAAAAAAATGGAAAAAAAGAATCTCATAGCAAATAGATGTTGTAGAAAAGCTACAAAAAAGAAAAAAGCTACAAATGAAAATAATGAAACTAAAAAAATACACTAACATAGTTTTTAAAAATACAACTTGCTGGATGACTTTGTAGCAAAGTGAAGATGACAAAGAATAGAATAGTAAATTGGGGAACTGATCAATAAAAGCTACCCAATCTGAACAACAGAGAGAAAGTAAAATGGGGGAACAAATAAGAACAGGACTTCAGTGACTTTTGGAACAACAAAAGATCTAGCATTCATATCATGAATACCAAGGAGAAGAAAAAGAGAGTGAGGCTAAAAGAATGTTCAAAGAAATAACGGTTGAAAACTTCCTAAAATTGACAAAGGACACAAATCAAAAGATTTAAGAAGCTGAGTGAACCCTAAAATGAATAAACTCAAAGAATCCATGCCAAGACACATCATAATTAAATTTCTGAAAACTAAAGAAAGTCCACTAAGAGCTAAGGGGAATCAGTATATTGCCTATCCAAGAACACAAATTCAGATGAGTCTGGCTTTGCATTCCAAAACCAGGGAGGCCAGATAAAAGTTACATAGAGTTTTTTTTCAAGATCTGCAAAAGAGAAACTGTCAACTGTGGCTTGTATATTCACTAAAACTATTATTCAAAAATGAAGAATTATAGGCATTCTAAAGCAGGTAAAATAAAAAGACACTGTCACTAGCAGAAGTCTCTTTAAAGACAGGCTAAAGAGAGTTCTTCAAGCAAAAGTGAAATGTTTATAAAAGGAAGAATCTTGTAGTATCAGGAAGGAAGAATAAATAGTGGGAAGAACAGATATTTGTATATGTAATAGACGACATATTTTTCCTCATGAATCTTATAAATTACATTCTATCATTAAAACAAAAACATCATCTTATACTCAAAACAATATTATTTAAGGGGCATCTGGATGGCTCGGTGAGTTACGTGTTTAACTCTTGACCTCGGCTCAGGTATGATCTCCCGTTAGTGAGTTTGAGTCCCCCCCCATTGGACTCTGTTCTGATGGTGGGGAGCCTTTTTGGGATTCTGTCTCCCTCTTTCTCTGCCCCTCCCTCACTGGCTCTTTATCTTTCTCAAAATAAATAAAAATAAAATTTAAAAAAAGCTACATTATTTAAAAGTGAGGGAGTTAAGTGGACCTCATTCCACACGGTAATGGATTGCATATATGTAGTTAAGACATACACTGGAATGCCCAAACGAGCTATATAGAAGTACACAGAAAAATATACCGAAAAACTTCATAAATAAATCAAGCCCAAATAGATGAGGGAAGGAATGTCTCAAGGAACCCACAGGAAGGTGAAAGAGAGGGAGAGGGAGAGAGAGAGAGGGAGGGAAATAGGGGAAACAAACAGAAGAAAAAATTTTTAAAAGGGTACACTTAAGTGGTAAGACATCAATATTAACCATAAATGCCTATAGTCTAAATGTACTAATCAAAGGACAGACATTGGCAGAGTGGATAAACCCACTTGAGTTCTAACTTAGACTTGACAGGGTTTAAGATTCAACCCTTCATGGAAATCTGCTACTCCAATCTTTAGACTTTTCAATCTTGCTTCTATAGGAGGTAACTGTCTCTTTATATATTTCCAAAGAAGTCTCCTGGTTTTCACACTTGACCTTCAGTTAGCAATTAATCATCCTCCGTTTTCCTCTGCATGTCTTCAGTGCATTAATTCTACCCATCAAGTGCCACTAACTTCCACTGTATTTAGAATTACTACTTGTATTTTCCTCTTGTAAAGCTGGTCAGTGCATTCTTTGCATTGGAATCCTTTTACATTCTATTACCATTAAAAGGTTTTGAAAATACACTGTGACAGTATGCCAAAGGTTTTCAGGGCTGCACTTTTCACTCATCATGTAATCCTCATTATCATCAACTCAATAAATGATCTAATTCCTCAATTCCATTTTATTTATATTTTCCCTTAACAGTGTATTTTATTTTGTTTTTTTTTTAAATAGTTAATTGTCAAGTTGGTTTACATATAACACCCAGTGCTTATCCCCACAAGTGCCCTCCCCCATTCCCATCAGTCCCCTTCACCCACCCCCAGCAGCCTTCAGTTTGTTCTCAGCATTTAAGAGTCTCTCATGGTTTGCCTCCCTTCCTCTCCCCAACTATTTTTCCCCTTCTTCTCCTGCATTGTCCTCCATTAACTTCCTCTTAATCCATTTTTCTGTGCAAACATGTGGTATTGATCCTCCTCTGCCTGACTTACTTCACTCAGACTAACTCCCTCTAGTTCCATCCACGTTGCTACACATGGCCAGATTTCATTCTTTCTCATTGCCATGTAGTATTCCATCATATAGATAAACCACATCTTCTTGATTCATTCGTCTGTTGATGGACACTTAGGTTCTTTCCATGTTTTGGCTATTGTTGAGAGTGCTGCTATGAACATTGGGGTACATGTGCTCCTATGCCTCAGCATTTCTGTATCCCTTGGGTAAATTCCTAGCAGTGCTATTGCTGGGTCCTAGGGGAGTTCTATTGTTAGTTTCCTGAGGAACCTCCACACGGTTTTCCAGAGGGGCTGTACCAGTTTACATTCCCACCAACAGTGTAGGAGGGTGCCCGTTTCTCCACATCCTCGCCAGCATCTCGCGTTCTCTGATTTGCTCATTTTATCCACTCTGACTGGCGTGAGGTGATATCTCAGTGTGGTTTTGATTTGTATTTCCCTGATGAGGAGGGATGCTGAGCATCGTTTCCTGTGTCTGTTGGCCATCTGGATGTCCTCTTTGGAGAAGTGTCTGTTCATGTCTTCTGCCCATTTCTTCACTGTATTATTTGTTTTTCAGGTGTGGAGTTTGATGAGTTCCTTATAGATTTTGGATATTAGCCCTTTATCTGATATGTCATTTGCAACTATCTTTTCCCATTCCGTTGGTTGCCTGTTAGTTTTGTGGGTTGTTTCCTTTGCTGTGCAGAAGCTTTTAATCTGGATGAGGTCCTAGTAGTTCTTTTTGCTCTTGATTCCCTTGCCTTTGGGGATGTGTCAAGTAAGAAGTTGCTGCAGTTGAGGTCAGGGAGGTTTTTTCCTGCTTTCTCCTCTAGGGTTTTGATGGTTTCCTGTCTCACATTCAGGTCTTTATCTATTTTGAGTTTATTTCGGTGTATGGTGTCAGAAAATGATCTAGTTTCATTCTTCTGCATGTTGCTGTCCAGTTCTCCCAGCAACATCCGTTCAAGAAGCTGTCTTTTCCATTGGACGCTCTTTCCCGCTTTGTCAAAGATTAGTTGGCCATACATTTGTGGGTCCAGTTCTGAGTTGTCTATTCTATTCCATTAGTCTATGTGTCTGTTTTTGTGCCAATACCGTACTGTCTTGATGATGACAGCTTTGTAATAGAGACTAAAGTCTGGGATGGTGATGCCTCCGGATTTGGTTTTCTTCTTCAATATTACTTTGGCTATTCGGGGGTCTTTTCTGATTCTATACAAGTTTTAGGATAGTTTGTTCTAGTTTTGAGAAGAATGCTGGTGCAATTTTGATTGGGATTCCATTGAAGGTGTAGATTGCTTTGGGTAGCAATGACATTTTAACAATATTTATTCTTCCTATCCATGAGCATGGAATGTTTTTCCATTTCTTTGTGTCTTTTTCAATTTCCTTCATAAGTTTTCTATAGTTTTCATCATACAGATTTCCTATATCTTTGGTTAGGTTTAGTCCTATGTATTTTATGTTTTTTTGTGCAGTTGTGAATGGGATCAGTTTCTTGATTTTTCTTTCTGTTGCTTCATTGTTGGTGTATAAAAATGCAACCAATTTCTGTATGTTGATTTTGTATCCTGCAACTTTGCTGAATTCATGGATCGGTTCTAGTAGGCTTCTGGTGGAGTCTGTCAGGTTTTCTATGTAGAGAATCATGTCGTCAGGAAAAGTGAAAGTTTGACTTCTTCTTTACCGGTTCTGAGGCCTTTTATTTACGTTTGTAGTCTGATTGCTGATGCTAGGACTTCCAGCACAATATTAAACAACAGTGGTGAGAGTGGACATCCCTGTCGTGTTCCTGATCTCAGGTGGAAAGCTCTCAGTTTTTCCCCATTGAGGGTTATGTTAACTGAGGGCTTCTCATAGATGGCTTTTATGATGTTTAGGTAAGTGCCTTCTACCCGACTTTCTCAAGGGTCTTTATTAAGAAGGGATGCTGTATCTTGTCAAATACTTTTTCTGCATCTATTGACAGGATCATATGGTTTTTATCTTTTCTTTTGTTAATGTGATGTATCACATAGATTTGTGAATATTGAACCATCTCTGTAACCCAGGAATGAATCCCACTTGATCATGGTGGATAATTCTTTTTATGTGCTGTTGGATTCGATTTGCAAGGATCTTCTTGTTGAGGAATTTTGCATTTGTATTCATCAAGAATATTGGCCAGTAGTTCTCTTTTTTTGCTGGGTCTGTGTCTGGCTTGGGAATCAAAGTAATACTGGCTTCATAAAATGAGTCTGTAAGTTTTCTGTCGATTTCTGTTTTTTTGGAATAGCTTGAGAAGAATTGGTATTAATTCTGTTTTAAATGTCTGGTAGAATTCCCCAGGGAAGCCATCTGGCCCAGGGCTCTTATTTTTGGGGGGATTTTTGGTAACTGACTGGACTTCCTCACTAGTTATGGGTCTGTTCAGATTTTTTATCTCTTCCCATGTGAATATTGGTAGTGAGTGTGTGTTTAGGAATTTGTCCATTTCTTCTAAGTTGTTTAGTTTGTTGGCATATAATTTTTCATAGTATTCCCTGATAATTGCTTGTATTTCTGAGGGGTTAGTTGTAATAAGTCCATTTTCCTTCAGGATTTTGTCTATTTGAGTGCTCTCTCTTCTTTTTGAGATGCCTGGCTAAATGTTTGTCAATTTTGTTTATTTTTTCAAAAAAACAATTCTTGGTTTCATTGATCTGTTCAACTGTTTTTTTTGGTTTCTATACTGTTTATTTCTGTCGTGATTTTTATTATTTCTCTTCTCCTATTGTATTTGGGGTGCTCCTGTTACTCTCCCTCTAGTTCCTTTAGGTGCACTGTTAGATTTTGTATTTACACTTTATCTAATTTTTGAAATAGGCCTGGAGTGCAATGTACTTTCCTCTTAGGATTGCCTTTACCGCATTCCATAGCGTTTGGGTTCTTGTATTTTTGTTTTCATTTGTTTCCGTACATTTTTTAATTTCTTCTCTAATTGCCTGATTAGCCCATTCATTCCTTAGTAGGGTGTTTTTTAACCTCCATGTTTTTGGAGGTTTTCCAGACTGTTTCCTGTGATGGATTTCAAGTATCATAGCATTGTGATCTGAAAGTGTCCATGGCATGATCTCAATTCTTTTATATTTATTAACGGCTGCTTTATGAGCCAGTATGTGATCTATCTTGGAGAATGTGCCATATGCACTTGAGAAGAAAGTGAATTCCATAGCCCCAGGATTTAGAGTTCTAAATATATCTGTCAAATCCATCTGGTCCAATGTGTAATTCAAGTCCACTGTTTCTTTAATCATTTTCTGTCTAGTTCATGTATCCATTGTTGTAAGTGGAGTATTAAAGTCCCCTGCTATTATCACATTCTTATCTATAAGAGTGTTTCTGCTTGTGATTAATTATTTTATATATTTAGGTGCTCCCATAATCGGTATGTAGACATTTATAATTGTTAGCTCTTCCTGATGGGTAGACCCTGTAATTAGTATAGAATGCCCATCTTCATCCCTTGTTACTGTCTTTACTTTAAAGTCCAGTTTGTCTGCTATACGTATAGCTACTCCAGCTTTCTTTTGACTTCCAGTAGTATGATAGATATTTCTCCATCCCCTTACTTTTCAATCTGAAGGTGTACGTCAGTTTAAAATGAGTTTCTTGTAGACAGCAAATAGATGGATTTTGTTTTTTTATCCATTCTGCTATCCTGTGTCTTTTAATTGGAGCATTCAGCCTATTTCCTTTCAGTATTATTATTGAAATATATGGGTTTAGAGTCATTGTGTCCTTTGTGGGATTCGTCCTTGTGGTGGTGTCTCTAATATCATCTGTTCCTTGCAACATTTCTCTCAAGAGTGTTTCCCTCAGGGTTTCTTGTAGGGCTGGTTTAGTGGTGACAAATTCTTTCAATTTTTGTTTATTTGGAAAGACTTTTCTCTCTCCTATTTTTTTTAATATATTTTTTAATTTTTTTTTTATTTATTTCTAGGAGAGAGAGAGAGACAGCGTGAGCAGGGGAGGGTCAGAGAGAGAGGGAGTCACACACTGAAACAGGCTCCAGGCTCTGAGCTGGCAGTCAGCAC
>NW_024081280.1:775464-813669 GCF_003009895.1 Hyaena hyaena
TGTTCCTGCATCAGTTTATCTCTCTTTTTTTCTCAGTTTCCTCTTTTTCTATAATTGTGTCTTCTAAATCACTTATTCTCCTTTCTGTGTCTTCAGTCCGTGCATTGGATGCCTCAATTTTATTATGTATCTCATTTATAGTATTTTTTAATTCATCAGAACTATTTTTAAGCTCTATAGTCTTTATAGCAATAGTTTCTCTGATGTCTTCCATGCCTTTTTCAAGTCCAGCGATTAATTTTATGACTATTGTTCTAAATTCTTGTTCAGTTATGTTGCTTATATCTGTTTTGAGCAGTTCTTTAGTTGTCATTTCTTCCTGAAATTTCTTTGGAGGAGAGTTCTCCATTTCGTCTTTTTGTTTAGCTTTCTATCTCTTGTCAGTTTTAAAATCTTGTTATGCACTCTGCCCCTGCGTGTGCTGCTGTATTAAAGAGGGCTCTTTGTCTGTCCAGGGCCTGTACATTCAGGAAGTATTCTTTGGATGGTGTCCCTTGGTTTCTCTTGTTGAGACTTTGGTTATTTTATTTTCCTACTTGTAGTGGTATTTGGGAGTCTCCACCATGTGTACTTTGGCTTGTTTCTTGTGGTAACCCCTGTTTAACTCTGTTGGTTGCAATTTCGCTTTGCCAGCACTTCCTCTGTGCTGTTTCTTATGCCTCTTTGTGTGTCCTACCCGGTCTCCTTTTTTTGAGATTCTAATTATTCTGGAAGACCTGCATCTAGGTGCTGACGTGATCTTTGGTAGCTATCCTGAGGTCTTCTCACTGTCAGACAAACTATTAAGGACTTTGTTGCTCTTTATTCAAGGTAAAAGGATCCACCGATCACAGGATGCCTGCAGATTCCTCACAACACAACCACTTCTCCCTTAAATTCTGTTTTAGAGTTTGGTTCCCTAGACCATGCCTGATCCCACTTGTAGATCTCAGTTCCCTGGGAAGAAGATGAGGATTAACATTCAAGAGGTATACTTTGGAGTGCCTGGGAGTCAAGACTTGTTAGGAAGTGAAGGAAGAAATATTGGGCAAAGGTAGGCACTGATCTGTGATGCAGTTTTAACAAAGATCTTACCTGAGCCTGTTCATAATCTGTCTTTAAGGTAGGAGTTTATCCCTTTTACTCCACACTATGGCCCCTCATTTGATGTGGACTGCTCCCTAGAGCGGTTGCGTCCTTGGAGCGGAGTCATTAGCATGGAGAGTTGCAAAATAATTCACCTTGGCCAATCAGGGGCAACATTTCTAGCTGCTCAGCATTCTAGTACTGAAGGAAATTCTAGTGATACATGGAGTCTCCCATTGTACACCATTGGAGCTTTAAAAAAAGAATGCAGATATTGTACAAAGTTAAACAGTAAAAGAAGGTAGGGGAGCTAATAAACCTCCAGAAAACAATAATGATGATCTCTTAGCAGAAACAAGAACATTGTAAACATAATAGCATCACTTTTCTGATTCATTCTTTAGGTAGCTGGCAGGACCTGTACATAGTCGTATTCTTTAACCAGGAATGATAAAATGGGATCTGTAAAGTATATTCATACTTAGCACAACCACTCTAGAGGACCAGGCTTTCCATATTGCCCACCATTTAGGGACAACAGTTCTGATATTATTCTCTCTTGTCTGAAAAATTGTGGAAGACATTGACTTTCTGTGGTGGAAGATCACAAGGAAGGTCAAGAGAAACAATTAAGTTTATCTTACATACATTATTAGTCATTCTTGTTGTATTGTGACATAAAATTACTTGATAACTTGTATTTTTTTAACATTAATTTATTTTTGAGAGAGACAGAGCACAAGCAGGAGAGGGGCAGAGAGAGAGGGAGACACAGAATCTGAAGCAGGCTCCAGGCTCTGAGCGGTCAACAAAGAGCCAGACACTGGTCTTAAACTCATGGACCATGAGATCATGACCTGAACCGAAGTCAGACACTTAACCAGCTGAGCATCCCAGGTCCCCCGATAACTTGTAAAGTTAATAAAAGTCCCTATTGTGTTTTGTTTTTATTTTGTTTTGGGTTTTTTGGTAAATAGCAATAGGATCTGAAAAATTGGAATTGATTGAAAAGCATTTCCCTTAAGATACCATATGGCATTATCAAGAAGAAAATTTCACCTTATTCTATCTTAGATCCTGAAATTTCGTATTACATTTTTTGTTTCTTTCTTACTTAGATCATACAAATGATTTCACAGAGCTTGCAATCTTAAATTTTCAATTTGAAAATATGTTCTCAAATAGTATATATTTATTTGGAACTCCACATCCAAGAGTAAACTGATGAGTATTTTATTACTTTATTACTAATGCAATTCACTTAAATGAAGGTCTAAAATGGCACATATTTATATTTAAGTGTTTATTAAATTATTTATTCAATCTTGTGAAATTACAAGAACAACATTGGGAACAGAAACTATTCTGTTGCATTAGAGAAGTTGCTCATAGCTTTTCATTATGTTCCAAATGTTTTATTACACTACCATCACTTTTATCACTGAATGGAATAATACACTGAAAGCTCTTTTTGGAGAAAGGAAGCAAAACTACCCAAATTGGATTTTAAAGTAAGATAGTTCCCATTTATTCCAGACTTCTATTGGAAAGTGAATTGAGTTTCATAAATGTGAACTTTTAAAGAAATTTTTCAAAGTGGACAATTATTGCTTTTTCTGCCAGAGGCAATACGAATTAGCAAGCTGTGGCCTTATTTAACACCACATTCAGCTAAGGACTCACTGCCTCCTCAACAGCCCCCCTAACACATTCAGATATTGATTCTACAGAAAAGGTTTGGTTGTAATTCTAATTCTAGGTTTTGAACATGAGGTCCATTCTTATTTCCACAGTACACAAGGTTACTAATGATTCAATGAACATTAAAAATAAGGTAAAATTATTCAATCCAAATATAATATTTCACTTTAGCTTGTGAAGTCAGGTTCATCTTATGTGCTTTCAACCCAGATTTATTTTGTATGCAGATTAGTTAAGCCTAAGAAAAACTGAGCCTTGGGGCACCTGGATGGCTCCCTCAGTTAAGGGGCTGACTTTGGCTCTGGTCTTGATCTCATTGTTTGGGAGTTCAAGCCCTGCTTGAGAGCTCAGAGCCTGGAGCCTGCTTCAAGTACTGTGTGTGTGTCTCTCTCTCTGCATCTCACCTGTTCATACTTTGTGTCTCTTTTCTCAAAAAATGAATAAGTGTTAGAAAAAATTTTAAAAAGAAAAATTGAGCCTCTGTTTTTTGTTTTTTGGTTTTTTTCCCAATGAGGGTGAATCCTTTTGTTGTTTTGCTTAGAAACAAAAATTTTAAAAAAAGGAAAAAATATTAACCTTGAGCAGTAAGATCGACATTCCTATTTTTTTCCTTTAATTGAAAAACCCAAGGATACTGCATTATCCCAGCTCCTTGCCTAGTGGGGCATGTCACAATATCACATTTGACTATTTGAAGGAAAGGAGAATATAGTAACATTCAAGTTAAGATTTCTTGAGATTAGTATGGGGCCCTTACTTTCCTACTGCAAATTTTAAGTTAAGAAAATTTTCCTATTTTTCAGACACAGAAACCGGAAATAAACATTTTTGCCAATGAATTTAGCAATTCCCTCTGTCAGTGTTATGCATTGTGACAGAATTACTGCTGAAATATTTAAATTCATAGCTCACCGAAGGACTATTGAAGGATAGGTATTATTTGAAAAAATAAATAATTGTTTCATCATTTTTCAAGAAATCAACAGAAGATTCATTTCTTTTTGAAAAAATAATTTAATGTTTATATTTGAGATACACAGAGAGAGTATGAGTCAGGGAGGGGCAGAAAGAGAGGGAGACGCAGAATCTGAAGCAGTTTCCAGACTCCGAGTTGTCAGCACAGAGCCAGATGCAGGGCTCAAACTCACAGACTGAGAGATCATGACCTGAGCCAGAGTTGGATGCTCAACTGACTGAGCCACCCAGGAGCCCCTAGATTCATTTCTAAAGCAGCAATTTTTGAACCTTAGCACAGGTACTGAAATAATAGGCACAGAGGAAAGAACAGCATGTGTTTGTTAATGTAAGAAAGGACTTGGTAAGATTCAAGAAGGAGTGGTCTATCCACAGAGGATTGAGAATTCTTACCACTTTGAAGTCCCTAACTATTTAAGCACAGGTAGGGGATACATGTATACTACGAGGAACTTGGACAACTGTGAAAAAAACTCCATACAAGTACTTAAACCACCTTTCATAATATTAATTTTGTATCCAGTCTGAAGCAACTTGTAAATCAGAGCTGAGGTTAGGGTAGGACAAAGATAAAACAAGTTTACTATATGCTTTGCTGGTTTTAAATGCACAGTGAAATTGCTTAAATTAACAGGCTTGTTGGTTTGATTTCTCTAACAGAAATTCTTGTGCTTCTTATTGATTAAGTTTTATATATTGATTTGAATTTGGGGTAATAATGTTCTTGTTCATTAAAAAGGTTTAATTTAATTACTCCAGGAAAGTCTAAATTCTGTGTTCCAAGTTTATTACCATTCTCAATTACACGCTCCACACAGCTGCCAGAGTGACCTTTATAAAACACAAAACTAATCATGTCACTTCCGAGCTAAAAACCCTTCAAGAGCTCCCCATAGTCTTCCAAATAAAGTTCAAATTCCCTAGTTTGGCCACAAGATAGTTCATAATCTAACTCTTGATGGCTGCCCTTTCCTGGCTTCCTAACGAGTAGGGGTACATTGTGAAATCTGTCATGCTATTGTTATCATTTATACTAAGAATTCCCCAGTCTTTCTGAAACTTTTTATCGCTATACCATTTGTACTGATTTCCAATCCATTTGATTCTGCCTTTATTTTTTAAATTAAAGAATATTTTTTAATGTTTATTTATTTTTGAGAAGAGGGGTTAGAAGGAGAGAGAAACACAGAATCTGAAGCAGGCTGCAGGCTCTGAGCTGTCAGCACAGAGCCTGATGTGGGGCTTGAGCCCACCAGCCATGAGATGATGACCTGAGCCAAAGTTGGACGCTTAATCGACTGAGCCATCCGGGTGCCCCTCTGATTCTGCCTTTAAGTCTTTGGAATTTCAGCACTCTCTCTTGCATTTTGGTCTATTCTCTGTTTTGTTTCCTATTTCCCTCTTGACTTTTTCCATTGCTGACTCTACCAGTAAAACTCTTTGCTCCAGCCTTGCCTGCTGACCCCATTTAGATACTCTCTTCAACCTTATGCTTCTGACTCCACTTCAAGTTCCAGATTTGCCACAGAGTTTGATGCTTGTTGAATTTTAAGACCATCTTTTTGCTTTTATATCTTAACATTTGTTAATCTCAATGTTCTGAAAACTTTAAATATATGTGTTCATTGATGGCTTTAGGAAGATATATCCCAATAACAGATTGCAGAATCTGATTGCCTTTTTATTAATCCGTTACTATCCCTGTATGTAAAAATAAGTCCCTAACATAGTATGGGTGATATGTATATTTCTCTGTGTCGATATATGTTACACATTTGTGAGTAACGAAAGGCTCAGTATAATGAGACTTCATGTGAAGCTCTTCCTAGTAATGTAACTTTAGGTATTGAAGAAACTCTGAACTTCCAAGCCATAATTTACAAGTGCAAATGACAAAGTAAGTACTATTTATTCATGTAAAAACCTGTGAATTGTGATTATAAAAAGAAGGCTTAGTGACAGGATTTCAAAATCAGAGGTTTCACACATAAATTTGATACTTTGAGTTCAGTCCTTTAGGTTGTCATCCTGTCCCATATTAGACACAGTAAGTGAAGGGGCATTGTCCAAATGAAACACAATAAGGTATATACTTTTCTGTGCAGTATGCTTCCAGGGTAATTTGGGTAATCTGCTTTCACAAACCAGGTAGCCCAGGTGTTTCTGAACTTTTCCTTCAGAATCAGTTTGTTTGGGCTAAAGGAGTTTTCTATGAAGAACTATATGGTTATTTATAGTCATTATGTTACCTTAACAGCAAATTGACATGGATATATTTTAAAAAGGTTTTCCAATATGAAGCCTAGAAAGGAGCATCTGCATGTAAAATAATTGAAGTGTGACGAGATGGTTAGAGAGCTCGTTGTGAGTCATTCAGCAGGTGCATGTCGCCAAGTTCCCAGCTCTGATGGGCATTTCACAGAAGCATGAGAGCATGTTTCTTATGTGAGCGTATAATCCCCAAGGAAGGAAGGCTTCAGTAGGAGAACAGTATGCAAAGATGACTGACTCACACAGACCTAGTTTCAAACCTGTTGCCTACCGTGTAAAAACCTCAATATATTTGGTTAATTAATTGCACTCCCAATCCACTGATGCATGCAGCAAATAGTAATTGAACACTTAGACTGTCAAGGTCTGTCTAATTGAAGTTCATATTCTAGCAGGAAAAATAACCCATAAGATTTAAATAGACTTAGTGCAGTTGTGATGAGTATTATGACAGAGGAATATAAAATATTATGATTGAAGATAAAAGGTAAGCTAGTAGTCAGTGTCCTCATCTCTAACATGTGTTTAATAGATGCATATACCTACTTCATAGGGTTGTGTGAAGATTAAATGAAGTAATATATAATAATGCATTATATATGTAATTATAATATATTTATGCATATATTATAGGTATAAATTTATTATAAATATATGCTATATTATAAATATATTATAAATATATACAGCATTTAATTATATAATTATATTTATATTAAATATCATAAATATAATATTACATATAATATCATATATATATAATTCACAATATTTTAGCACTTTTAACCTGGTAGATTTTCAGATACAGAATAGATAAATTATCATGGGTGTGAGAATCAGATTTGGGTAGCAAACATCAAATGATCAGTTAATGACTAACACTTAGGATATGGAGGTGAAAAATTACTTGGTGGAGATGTCTATGTTCATTGGAGACTTAGAGCACCATTGTCACGAGCAGAGTTCCAAAAGCCTTAACAATGTAATTTGCCTATTATGGTCTCTAACGTTAGGCAAATACCAAAGTTAGTATTCATGGATAAATTACCTATGAGGGGAATATGAGAATGATGGACATATGAGGGGAAAAAATTGAGAAGATGAAATATATAAACATGACTATAATTCAAAGAAGCTTAGGTTTTGCTCTAACAGTTTAAAAAACCTTGGAAATCTCAGTGACTTAAAACAATAAAAGTTTAATCAGGCTACATGTCTATGAAGATGTGGCCATTGCTGGTTCTCTATGTCTTCAATGCTGGGAGTCAAAGTAAAGGGAGAAAATATCAACTCTTGTTAGTTGGGCCCAGAGGTGACACATATCATTTTCTGTCATATTTCATACCTAAACTAATTCATGTGGCCAAATGTTCTGTCCTTCCAGATGGAGTGTAAAATTATTTCCAAGGGAGAGAAGAGAATAAGTATAAATAATAATACTGTCTACCATGAAATTATAAAATAGAATTTTCAGGATACAACTAATCAAATTCAACTCCTCATAAACTATAGAATACACTATATTATTTCTTCATAATTTCAGTAGTTAAATATTTCTTTGCAACTTTTCAAGGAGTTAAGAAAAAAAAGTAAAATATATATTTTCATGCTGCTCTGGACCCACAGAGTGCAAACATTCCATATGGCACCAGGATTGTTTCTTAATGTTTGGTGCATTGGGGATCTTACTGATTGACATTAGCATAATGTATGCACATGACCTTGGGAAAATATTGTGAATATATTTTCAGAAGTTATAAGAAGATTAGTTTTCCATTTGAATTCCTATTAGTATCTTTTCAAAACAATAAGAATGAATTATAATCATCTTTTATAAATAAACTGAGGTTTGAGCACTGGTTATACAACCCTTCCATAATGAATTCATTTGAGAATATCCACTATGAGATATGGGATTAATATATCTAACTGTAATTTAAATTATTTGAGAAAAATAATACAGGCCTCTCATCCATTTTGAGTTTATTTTTGTGTATGGTGTAAGAAAGTAGTCTAGTTTCATTCTTCTACATGTTGCTCTCCAGCTCTCCCACCACAATTTGCTAAAGAGACTGTCTTTTTTCCACTGGTTACTCTTTCCTGCTTTGTCAAAGATTAATTGTCCATACAGTTGTCAGTCCAATTCTGGGTTCTCTATTCTATTCTGTTGGTCTGTGTGTCTGTTATGTGCCAATACCATACTGTCTTGATGGTTACAGCTCCATAGCAGAGGGTTAAGTCTGAGATTGTGATGCTTCTCGATTTGAGATGAGCACTGGGTGTTATATGTAAGCAAAGAACCATGGGAATCTACCCCAAAAACTAGAAGCACACTTTACACACTGTATGTTAGCCAATTTGACAATAAATTGAATTTTTAAAAAATTTTAAAAATGAAATAAGTATAATAAAGATGAAGTGTAGTATAAATATTAACTAGAAAAGAGTATTTCAAGAGATAATATCTTTTCTCATTAAAAAATATTAATTTAAATCAATTTAGTAATACTGTGTGTTCAACATTCAGGAAGCTAAAGCTAATTGGTAAATGTAAAGTATAAACTATTTCTAACTATACATTTAACATAATTACCTACAATACGAGCTTGTGCACATCATTTAAATTCTCCATTTTTTTCACTTCCTATGTCTACTTCTGTCCTTTTAATCTCTTCTTGTTATTGAGCCAATTACAGCAGATGTGTCAGGCGTTCAGCGTGAAGAGCTAAACATTCAGTACTATAGAACATATATTTTGCCTGAAATTAATTTAGTCTAAGATATTTTTAAATGTTGGAGAATTATTCAATTTTGTATAGCTGAGTTTAGTGTTTCAACTCCAATTCTGTTCTTGAATGAATCTCTGAAAATCTCTAAGCCTCAATTTGCTAGTTGAAAAAACAACTAAGATAATTAAAGCAATGACAATTTTATATGGTTATTTTGAGAATTAACATAAAATATGATCCAGTAAGTGTCTGACACATAGTAGGTCTTTGTAAAGGAAATGATTAACAGCCAACTTTCAAGCCTCTCTTTTATTGGGGGGCTCTTTAGGAAGTAAAGGAAAAAGATATAGTCAAATGTCTTATAAATCTAGAATAACAAGTCTCTAGAAAACTGTCCTCCTCAATGGAATGCTTTAGCAGGATGTACCTAGTTTGGAATACTTAAGCTAAATAAACCTGGATTTGTAGATTTATGGCACATGACTTTCTCCAAAATGTCAAGCAAGATATATCAGTCTGAAGACAAAATGGAAATTTTCATGATAAAAATAATACTCTCTTGGTAAGCCATGACAACATATGTCACTGAGAAATCTCAAATTTTAATCTGAGCCAGTGCAAATCCTAAAATGCAAGGAGATAATAATGGTGGTTCTACTCTATTCTCTGTTTTGTATGTGACTGTAAAATATTTGCCCTTATATTTGTTAGTAAAGCTTGATCTCACCTTTCTATCCGATTCTTGTGAGGCTAATTTTACAGCCTAATCCTTTGTGTTGTATCAATATTTACAAAATATGAATTATTTTAATCCAAATTAGAATATTGTAGATATTATTCAAAAGAAATAGGTGATGAATTTTGTGCTCTAACATATAGAAATTATGTCATTGTCCCAACTTATTTTACAATTTAATTTTATACATAATTTAATAACAAAAACTATACAAAACTATAAATGGGAGGGAAAATCATTCAGGGGACAGTGAGTCAGACTGTCAATAACATGATGTCTTTATCTTCAATCAACACAGATATTAATGAAGAAAATCATTGATCATTAATGTCCAGATTGTTATATTATCAATGCAAGTCGGGCAAAAGATATAGCATATATGACTGTGTCATTATAAGTGCTTCTGTTTGTTAAATATATTTATAAATCTAAAAAAGGGAATGAAATGTTGTAAATTAAAATTAACTGCTTTATAAATATTGGATGCTTTTGCAGAATCATAGTTATATAAGTAAACATCTTTATTCATATCTATTAACAGGTTTTTGTAAGATGATAAAGCATATGCTGTTGATATATAAAACGTTATCTGAGAAGAACAATATTTAAATATCTATATTGCCAATAGGAAAATTGCTGTTCATGTGGTTAATTTCAGGGGACTTGCTGTCATTATTTAAAATCATATTCTTATTAATGTTAATATTTTAGCTTATCTAAAAACATATATTAGCTGAATTATGAAGGGAACAATATTTATCCAATTATGTAAAATTATTTTTTTCTTATACCAAGCTAAGATCCAATCAACCAAAAAAGAACTTAGGCTGGCATTCTATAATGGTATAACATAATACACTCTATGTCATATTACATTGGTTAAGTTTTGAAAAAACTTAGGTTGCATATGTTATGTTTTAGGGATAAAATAATGTACCTAGCAATATTACCAAATATAGATACATAGAAAAATACCAAAAGGAACTACAAGAATCTATTCATTTCATTGCTTGACTCCAGTGATATAATAGGGGCTTCATCTACCTTTGAGAATACACTTAACAAATACAAAGGCAACTTAGCATTTTCTCAATTCACATCTAGTACAATATTTAAGAAGATTTCATCTAATTGAACACATGTTAGAACAAATGTAATAAAAGTGTTCTTATTAATGCTCAATGGCTAGATGGGAGACAAGCTAGGCAGACAGTGAAGTGAACATCATTCTGGTTGGGCTCTCCAGGCTAAGAAGTCATTTGCAAGATGTTTTGACTGCTGAGAATGTCAGCCATAATCAATCCTAAAGATAGAAGGAGTCTGCAAATGGATGAGGTAATGTTCAAATTCATGGAAAGATGACTGGTCATAATAAAAAGAAATGGATATGGCTATACTGCCTTGAAAGAATTTGAGAACATTTAGGTTCACAAATGGTAAATTTCTATCTTATTTGAGAAATGTAGTCCATAAAGTTATATAATACAATTATAACCTTCCAGATCTGTGTGTGTCTACCCCACATCCTTTAGCTTTGGGGAAGAACACATATTGTAAAGAAGCACACTTTAATACAAACTGTTTTGATTCTTAATAGAAATACAAAAATGATAAACTTCCTATGCATCTTTTTTTAACAATAAAGTTGCATTTTTCTTTAATGTTTAATTCAAGTTTCTTATTTAATCATATCATTCCCTGGAAATTACAAAATTAATATATCCATCTTTTGTAGGCATATCCAGGCAAACATATTGGAAACTGGCTCTTCACTAATATGGATAGGGCAAAAGCAGTTCGGAATATAAACAAGTATGTGAAACATTTAGTCTTATTATATTCACACATTTTAAACCCCTACAGTTGGGCTTGAGTAAGGATGTTTCACAGGACAACAATGATTTTAGATTATCAAGTTTTGGTTTGTAGAGAAATGTTTTGCTTTACTTTAATAATGCATTTTCTCAACATTTTGAAGACTGTATACAAATAGTTTAACCTAATTTACAGAGAAAAAATTTGCCTCATATTCAACATTAATTCAATCCACAAACATTGCATAAGTACTTGGTATAAGGTGCTATCTTGGAAATAGGAGGTACAAAGCAACACCTAATCCAGGTCAGTAAGGAGATCAGAACACAACCATGGAGGCACATAGCTCTCATCTGCTACGAGGAGGGGTGAATTATAGATTAATGATGTGCTGCTATAGAGGGGTGTTCACAGGTAGTCACTGGAGCCCTTGATGAGTTTCCATTTAGTTCAGCACTTAGAAAAATACTTAACACTAGATGGGGTGGGGCATAGTGGAAGGTAGAGGGGTAGAAGAGAAAGAAGGTAAGTGGTACATTATCTTTTTTCTCTTTCCCTTTTAATAACACAAACTCAAGCCACTCTATCTATTGGACCCCTGTCTATAAATGGACAGAGGTGTGGTAGTGTAAGGAGAAGATAACGCTAAACCACACATTAATAAAAGCTATTCTGATAATTAATACTCCTTTGTATGACAAATACAGAAAACAGTTTCTGATATGGCATGACACAGCAGAAAGAACCAGAATTCTGGGGTCATGAAGACCTGAATTCAAGTTGTATTTTCAGTATTTAATGGTTGTGTGGTTTTGACAATTGAATACACTTTAACTCCCAGTTTATTCATTTGAAAATTAGAATAGGAAAAAACTCCATTAAGTTTTTGAGATTAAGTTAGATAATGTAGAAACTACATAGGCTATAACATATTTTTATATCATGAACATAACTTGCTCAACTGTTTGGGTTAGCAGTATGAACATAATATTTTTAACAATGAGTACAAAAACAACAGTGTGGTTATGTGGATAATACAATGGCTTAACAACCAATTTTGCTTTTAATCCTGCCTTCAAAATTAAACAAAAAGAATAACATCAGCCACATTACATTGTGGCATATCAAAGGAAACATTCAATAATTGAATTAATATTTCCTAGAAAAATTTGTATTTAATAAGAATTTATTTTTTTAATGTTTTATTTCTGAGAGAGAGAGAGAGATAGAGCGCGAGTGAGCATGAGCCAGGGAGGGTCAGAGTGAAAGGGAGACACAGAATCTGAAACAGGCTCCAGGCTCTGAGCTGGCTGTCAACACAGAGCCCAATGTGGGGCTCGAACCCACAAACCGTGAGATCATGACCTGAGCCAAAGTCAGAGGCTTAACTGACTGAGCCACCCAGGCACCTCCCCCCCTTTTTTTAATGATTAATAAGAATTTATACTCCTTCGAGTTTATGCTTTAACATTCTTTTTTCCATTTTAAGGTGTAGCAACATATCAATTCAAGTTGAATATGAATGTTGACAACTGCATTTTTACAAATAGAATATTTCTACCCAAGGAGAAAAGAGAGAAAAATTAGTTTTTGTATTTCATTATTGCTGTGGGACACAGAAATACATTTCTGTGGCTATGGGATTTCATGATGAATCATTGCAAGAGTTGATTGAAAAATAATATGTGAATATACTAAGCAGGATGAGTGGGTTTAGGAAAGAAAGTATTAAAGTGATCCCCTATATGACCTGAATATTTCACTTTAGGGTTATTTTTTCATCACTTCTAAGATATTAGCATCCAAAAAGTAATGAAATACACTGTGAAGAAAATCAAGGCAAAGAGTTCTTTTTTAACTTTAATCCTTTTATGCTGTGAAAAATGAACATTAATGTAATAATTCAATCCTGATGATCAGTTTTTTGGTCTGAGCTTTCTGCTATTCCAATTAAACAAAAGCTGTGTTTTTTCCTCTTTCCTCATACAATAAAATTAGTGTACATTTTGGGCAATATTCACATTGTTTATGGAAAAATACACATGAATAACTAATAAAGGGGGTTTTAAAAAAAGCATCTTGTGGAAAACCAAATAATTTGCTTTTTCCCTTAGGGGATGTTTATTAATTCCCTTTTTAAAAATTTATTGAAAGTGTATGTTGTTAGTTCTCATTCACTCTCCAGTATGTGCCAGTGTTGAATATCTAGCTTTCTTCGAATTTCATTCTACTTTCTACATGATGCTGCTCCTTTCTCATTTTTTCCCTACATTTCTAATTATGTATCAGAATCTTCCTCCCTAGCAAATCTTCCACCACCATCCATTCAACAACTACATATCATGATTCCCTTCTCATCTGTCTGTTTTGTAGTTTTCTTAATAAATATTCTTTATGGTTTCTTGGATGATTTCTCTAAATCTTTGTTTTAATGATCATAACTGTAATTACTTACCTGCATATCATTGATTGAAGAAGTACTATGTTTCTTGGTTATAGAATTATTATGTTTTCTTGAAGTTTATTTATTTAAAGAGCAAGCAGGAGAGGGCAGAGAGAGAGAGAGAGAGGGAGAGAGAGAATCCCAAGCAGGTGCCACACTGTCAGCACAGAACCTAACATGGAACTTGAACTCATGAACTGTGAGATCCTGACCTGAGCCGAAATCAAGAGTTAGATGCTTAACCAACTAAGCCATCCAGGTGCCCCTAGAATTATTACGTTTTTATACTTCTAATTTAAATCCAGAAATTCTGCAGGATTATATCCATCACTTCTCTTTATATTTAGTAAACCCATTATTCTGTAAAATCAGTGGTTTGGTAATTTGGTTAATTTTTGTAGTCTTGTAACTAATTTTCCAGAAAAAGAACTAGTTTTAAAACCTTAAGTCTTGTTGCTCCAGAGCCATCCAGCGAATTTGTTTTCTTATCATCATAATTTTCTTCTATCTCCTTAACTATGGTCTGTCCTGCAATGTCATAATTATTAATAATCAGACTTTTTTCATTTATATGTAATTCCATAAATGTCCTAAATTCTCCACCCCCCTTGTTTTGGTGTGAAGTTGGTGTAACATAACCCTCACATTCTGATTCAGTCTTGTTGCCCTGCAGCAAATTGCAGGGGTGGGGGGGATTGGGAAATCTGTGTTGAAACACTCACAAGCCTAATCTGACATATAGTGAAGTTTAAAAAATAGTGCTAAAAATACTAGAAACTAGGTAAAAGTTTAACATTGATCAACAATTAATATTGTGAGTGTTCCTTACGTTACTTAAGTATAATTAAGTAACTTCACCTTCAAAATGAGATCGTTAGGTTAGTGATCTCAGTCTTATCAACCTAGGATAGGAGTCACTGCCGCATCCCCCACCCGCTAAAAATTAGAAAATTTGATATAACACGGGGGGGGGGGCGGTATTATTTTAAGCTATTTATGAAGATGTGAGTGTTGGAAATGATAAGCTGACAACAGTTATATGTTACCTCACCTGGGCTTAAAAACGGAGCAAATAATCAGTCACTCCACACTAAGCAATATTTTATGGTCATTTTAAGGCTATTTGCAGCACGGACACTAAAGTCGTAGGAAAACCAGAGGTAATTTTCTTTTATATAATCCAAATATGAAAACTTTGGGGGGTAAAGAAAGCTGAAAAATTGAGAGTTCATTTTAGGGATGCTGTGCTGTGCTGTGGTTCTAATATTATTTTTCATTTAAATGTTGAAAACTCTGTGTCTCTAGTTATGCCTTCTGTTCTATCTTTATCTTGGCATGAACTCCAAAGTATATTATAAAGATTTCTTAAAGTCTCTGTCATGTGGATGGCACATTTTCAGAAGTGGCATTGATTTTTGTGGCTATTGTATTTGTTTTTCTATATGATTTCTCTCCTTTTCTGAAACACTGTCTTTATGAAAATAATAAATTAGTCAACAAAAGTATTTGTATTAATAGACAATAAAATTTACATTCAGGTAACAGACAATGAAAATTGTGAACATAGCTTTCCCATAGAAATGGTTCTATATCCTAGAAACAAAGTTACAATTATTTTAGGTCAAGGTTTGTCATTATATTCACTGCTATTTTTAAACCACTGGAAGTTTCAGAAGATTAAATATGCGTTATGCTATGTAGTCTGCTTGTCTTAGTGGTGTCAAGGTACTTAAAAGAGAATCTTTATTAATACTTAAAAATTTTCTGAATTTCTATTTTTGTATCTGAAATTAGGGAATGGCAATCCAAGAAAAAAATGAATTGAAAGAGTAAAGTCAGGGTAGTGTCAAAAAGAGAAAACTTTTAAGAATTAAGTTATCATGCCTTGACTTAAACATAAAATGCTAGTATTTGATATTTGAGAAGACATTACTAATAAAAATGCATTTTATTTTTGGGAAACATATCTAGAATACTCAAACTAATACAGAAAGTATAGGAAGCTGAGTGCAAGAACTGAATAGGCTTTTTCCAGAGAGTCTTATGTTTTTAAGAAAGAAAGAGGCAAGGAGGGAGGAAGGGAGGAATGAAGGAAGGAATTAAAAAGAAAGAAAGAGGGAGGAGGGAGGAATGAAGGAAAGAAATGAAAGAAAGAAAAGGAGAAATGAAAGAAAGGGAAGAAAGGAAAGAAAAGAGAGAGGGGAAGGAAACAAAGAAGGAGAGGGAAGGGAAGGGAAGGGAAGAGGAGGGGAGGGGAGGGGAGGAAGAGCAAGAAAGAAAAGGAAAGGAAAGGGCAAGGAAGGAAAGGGAAGGAAAAGGGAGGGAGGGAGGGAGGGAGGGAAGGAGAGAGAGAGAGAGAGAGAGAAAAGAAAGAAAGAAAGAAAGAAAGAAAGAAAGAAAGAAAGAAAGAAAGAAAGAAAGAGAAAGAAAGAAAGAGAGAGAGAAAAAGAAAGAAGAGAGAAGGAGGAAAAAAGGGAGGAAGACAAAGAGAATAAGGTCTTTTTTGTGGGTAAAGTATCACTTTATATAAAAATTATAAGATGTGGAACTCTTCTTACAAATTGTTTTCTCCTTTAAAACACATTTTTCATAAGAAAGTCACAAATCTCTTTTTTCTTATTCTTTACTTCATAAAGAGAGATTTGTAGTGTAACAGAAAGCCATCTGCCTTTATATTTTTATGTAAATTAGGCAAAACTTATTTAGTATCCAGTATTTGAATAATACTAGATAATTTTTGATATATGTATATTTTGCTTTTACTCTTCAATAATGTTATTATAATGAAAAAAATCACACATAATTCTGTGCTCCTGGGACTAATTCTTATTTGGGAAAAAAAATGTTAGTGCAATCAGAAACTAACAAGACAGTAAGTACCATTGGGCTGTTTTTAACCATGATAAACATATCGATCATGGAAATCTGAGAAATTTGAAAATTAAGCTTTCTCTATAATAAAGTTTGAATTTGAAACCTTCATGCTTGTTTTAATGACCCCAAATGGTACACAAAGATAAATTTGTAGTTGAGTGGAAGGCCATGTATCAAATAATTTTATAATATATGATATTGGTAGACATATTTAGAAAATCACACTAAGACAAATTACTGAGTATGATTTATAACTTAAGAACAGAGAGTGATATGTTTCTTCCTCTGTGCACATGTAACATTTGCTTATACTTTCTATGTTACTTTGCATACTATTAACATGCCTTCTCTACTACATTGTATATATATAACTCTATATTCTCCTCTAGGGTATTAAATTATATTTTATTTTAGTATTTTTATTAAATATTCATTGAGTAAGTGTAAATATGTAACACAAACAGAATTTTGGTAGGCTAATTTTTACATTTCTTCCTCCTTTTTTTTCTTTTAAAGATATCCTAACTTAAGGGAGCTCTCTAATATCCAATTCTGATTACTTATTTAAATGTTTAACATTTTTAATTATCATAGCAAAATTTTCAAGAATGCATTCTCATTTCTTTACCATTCTGCATTCAAATAAAGCAGCTTAAGAGTAGAAAATAGTACTTAATCTCTAATGTTGGCTATTAAATGAAGATGTACAAGCTAAACTGAATTATTTTCTACAAATGTACACATGTCATTGATTATCATGTAAGTTTATTTACCTCTTTTATTAACTCACAAAATAGTTTTGTGTATATTATACACACCTAACAGATTTGGCTTGCACACTGTTGAAGAATGCTACACTTCTTGTAACTTCCTGTAACAACTTTTGTTCAGGACTGTTGTTTAGAGGTGTGTGTGTGTGTGTGTGTGTGTGTGTGTGTGTGTGTGTGTGTTCATACTTGCTGTTTTTATCTCCAGGTCTTATACTGATTTGAAAAATAATGAAATTTTTTTATTAGAAATAAAGATTAACCTTGTAGTGATCCTATCTCTGCATAACATTTTTATAGAATTCTTCCTTAATCTTCAAGAAAGAAGATGATAAAAGATTTAAGTCTGATTCAAGGTAGGATGGTTAGAATGGTTAGGATCAATACAGTGGGTGTTTTCTGCCTATCTCCCTTATTTCTGGCTTTTTAATACCTTCCCTTATAGGAGTGAATAGAGATATTAGGATATGAACATAGAAGAGCATTTTCCATTCATCCTTAGTTTGCTAGATCATATGGACCAGGGTCTTTGCAACCTTGGATTAAGAATTATGTGACCTTGGGACCAATGAGTGAGCAAAGAAATGGGAAATTTAACGTTCGTATTTGTTTTTCTCCATCACTGCCCTGCCACACAGAAAATAGCTTATGTATAAAAGTCTTGGGTGTTAAGAATGTTTTAACTTGAATGATCACATAAATGACAAGATAGGAGGTATAAAAATGGTGTTTACTTCTAGAACAATTATGCCTAATCTGATGAGATACCCCAAGGAGGTCAGAGTCTCAATCTGTGTAAAAGTTAGTGACCAAAAAGAGGACCAGAGGGAGTAGTACCCCACGGTCTCCAGAGGCACTTAAAATTATATAGAGAAAGGAAGATCTTTCGAAGTGTATGTCATTTCCTGTCTTTGATTTTCTTCAGGTGTTCATATGGCTTTCTTCTGTTGCTCTGCTTTATGTCACTAGTGGGAGGGGGGCTGCTTCACCCTCAGCCTGTTGTTTGCCCAAAGGCTCATAACCGAGCCTCATTTATAAATGGGTATGTCAAATAAACACTCTTGGGACAATTTAAGTAGATTTTATTTTTAGAAGAAAACCTTTTATGTATTTTTAAATTATGCTTTGTTTGTCATTCTCTTTTCCAAAATAGTAATGAAACACTACATTAACCCCAATAGACTTGTTACAGAGGCCAATTTGCTTTATCCCATACTTGCCAGGCACACCTTCTGACCTCAGCCTTTGCCTCTTTACTTCCATTTAGTGTATCTAGAATGCTCTTACCCAAGGTATCTACTTAGTTTATTCCTACATATTCTTAAAATTTTTTACTCCAGTATGTCTTCAGTGAAGCCTTTCCTAACCACCCTATTCCAAATTACTAATCTCTCTTGATATTCCTTGTACGATCACTGCTTTTTCCCTCTCCAATAACAGTCTGAATCTGTTGTTTTGTTTAATTTCTACTTCCCTCTAATAGAACAGAAGCTTCAGGAATTCAAAGATTTTTGTATTTTGTGTTTAAGAATTTGTTTAGAACAAAGCTTGGCACAAATTAGTAGATGATAACTAATAAACACAATTAATTAGTGAAAGAATATTTGATATTAAAACTCATATCTCCATCTTTGATCACAGCAATCTGTTTGCCATCCCTTTACTCTTTTCATTCTCACTGCTCTTTGATTTCTTAGAGACTTTAGACACCTAAGAACTTCAATATTTTACTTAGATTTTTGCAAACCGGGCTCTCCTTAAGACTGTCTGCTTGATCATTTGGATCATCTTCTCATCACAATCCTCAGTCCCTTCTAATCAGTGTCCATTTGCTGTGTCTGTCCTACAAATCCAAGTCTAAGATCGAACACCCAGTCTATCATAAGTAATTTTAGAATTAGATTGCTAAGCTGATGGACAATAAAATAAAATAAAATAAAAATAAATCATACAAGCAGGTAAATCATGACCCAAGAACAGATATGAACAAAAGGATAAGTAGAATTATTGGAAAGAGACATATACATGGCCACATGTAGTTCAGATTTGGAGGTAGAAATGGTGTCTCTTTGATATAATGTCTAGGGAATGTAAAATTAGCTCTATTCCCTGCCGCATCCTTTCTCTTTGCCTCTTGGGGATGAATAGTGGTGATTCATTTAGCCATCACTTTCCACTACTTAGGGCTCCATTCCTGGTTTGTTAAATAGTGACTAAAACAAATATTGGGATTTAAGGCTTAATATTAAAAGCATGGCAATGGCTAAATTTTTCTGATGCAGAAGAGATTTCTGAACACTGAAAGAGGGTTAACAAAATCAAGTGTCTTCCCTGCTGTTAAGAGCTTACACCCTTATAGATAAAATTAATTTTAGGGGAAAAAATGGCAGTTTTACAGACCCACCCTTGACTAAAACAAAATCTGAAATTGGACATATCTATCTAAAAATACATGGATTGTATAAATATTAAAGTTTTTCTTGCTATTATTCCTTACCACATTTCTTCCCATCCTGTGGTACTCATTCACAAATAATTGAATTAATTATAATTCTTGATGAATGCTATTTTCATGTCATTTATTTTATTTTATTTTATTTTAGTTAAATGATATAATGATGTATTTTTATTTAGCACATATTCCTAAAGTGCTTATATTAAGGCACAATTTCAAGTGCTTTACAAATATATCATTAAATATATAGAGAAGGAAGGTAACAGTATTATTCAGATTTTTTGAGAGGAACTGCAGGGGACCAGCCTCTGCAAGCCAGAGTTGGTCCGGAGAGTGATGGTTGGCGTCGGCGAAAGAAGACACGGAGCCAGCCTCTTCAGGTGGACTGCTCAAATTTATTTTTCAGCTTAGGGTTTTTATATAGCAAATTCAAACAATCATGCTTAAACTATTTACATTTTTTGAGTACAGTCATGGGACTTAACATTTCTAAGTGTTCTTGGCAACAGTGATTTCATGGTATGTAATTTCCACTTCAACCAATAAAATTTAACCAGGTAGTCATAACAAAGTTTTACATATTCTTTACTAAGTAAGACAGGATATCTAAGGATAAGTGAAGCATATTGCCAGAATACATGAGATCACAGTGCCCTTTAATTGTTTAAATTCAGTGGGCATGCAAAAACAGGATATACTTGTACCCACAGTTGTAGGTAACAGACTCTCACAACCCCTTACTAGGAAAGAACACTGTCAACATTTATCGTAGATGACGTATGGAAATGTTTTATGTGGATCAACTAGAATTTGGTCTCTGCATTTACCAATCTCATTCTTTGGCCAGAACAATCCATAAGTTGCCTTACAGGCTTGAGGTCAGCAGGCAAATATTTCTCTTACACTTTTTCTAGAAAGCCCTCCACAACTAGTAAGTCTTGTTTTTGTCTCTGCTTATGGCATAATATGTATTCTTACTGGCAATTAGACTCATACAAGGAAAATGAATTCTAGGTCTATAAAAGACCCAATGCATACAGAACTGTCTCCAATTTTGCTAATTGCTACAATATTTATTAGACAACATCTGATTGAGGGGGCAAACATGATAGTTAGGTACATTCCATTTTGGAGGAAGGGGGGAACTTTGGGCGATTCTGGTTTCATATTAACCCTAGAATAGACTAACAGCAGAAGTGAGAATAAAAGGTACAGACAGAGTAGAGAAGAATTCTTCCGGGGGTTCTTCTGACTCCATTGCAGTCTCTTCCCTGGGCCTTGCCATCAGGGATGATCTGCGCAGTCCTTTCACACAGGTGTTTCCCTGGGCCTTGCCATCAGGGATGACCTGTGCAGTTTCAGTCTCCGGCAAGGAACCTAATGTAGAGAGATTTATTAATTTCATGAGAATATATAAATACTTAGCATAAACACTAGAGTTTGCACCTAAGGAGTAAGGCTCTGGAGTATAATTAAAAAAAATTATGTTGTTACTGAAGGATGATATTTTAAATGGCTGTATTACCTAATAACTATGCTGTTACTAATCAGTTATCTTATGTCCTCCTTTCCGCCCCCTCACTGTTTTCCCATATCTCTTCCCATGAATAACCATTATGCAGAATTTGAAGTTTACTATTAACCTCTGTTTAATACAGATGGATATTTTGATCTCAGCTTCTGGCTCCAGAACATTTAGACAATTTCCTTCCATTGGTAAGCCACTTAGGTTTCAGAAACCTAGCAAACTAATGCAGAGATATACCAATAATAAATATCCATTGCTTTTGTTTCTATATCTTTATTTATATCTATCCATCCATCCATCATTCATCTATTTTATATATATATCAAATTACAATGCCCTGCCTACTCTATTATTAATTTTATAATGCTGTGTTCTACTATCAACTTCACAGCTTTGTACATTTCAGCCTATTAATTTTTTTCTTAAACAAATGATTTCCTTTGGAATTTAAACTGAACATGAGCTTTGGGAAGTTATAATATTCTGTCATTTTCGATATTGTTAGCCATGATCATTTTTTTTTTTCCAGAAATCAGAGCCACTTTTACTGTTTGGAAGCATTTTCCTTCATATGACCAATAATTTTAATATCAATTATTATATTTAAACTGGTGAATATGTAGCAACTTGCCATTTGGCGATTATAACATTTATAAATTAAGGTCTTGCCATTTAGGGAAGCTGAGGTTGATTATTTATGTAACAAGCTTAGGTTTGATGATTAGTAATACTTGAGAGAAGGAAAGGCAGGTCAAAGAAAGGTCACCCAGGACTACTGATGCTAACTTCTATACCAAGCCATAATTCTTACTTCCTAATTTCTGTCTTTCATGTTTTCATTCTTTTAGTCAGCCAATAAGTAGTTCTATGAACATATAAGAACCTAATTTCTGGATCATAAGGGCTATCATCACCTCCTGGTTCCAGTGTCCATTTCCTGTGAGGCCTAGAGTAAGTAAAATAAGAGATGATAGTTAAATACTACTGTCTACCTTGTATAATAATTATCACAAATATACATCTTAATAAGTACTTAGAGTTTGGAAGAGTGCCTGGAACATGGTAAGTACTGTATAAGTATCCTGCAGTATCAGAAATAATCTGGAATTTGGAATATAGAATTGGTTCCTAGGTTTTTATGATTCTCCTGTTTCTCCCATTCCCCTCTCCCCCCCAAAAAAATACCTTCAAGACTAGGATGCATTTATGGGAGCCCAACTTCTTTGCTGAACCTTCCTTTCTGCAGCTACAGATTTGGTCTAAATCTGTAACTCACAGATGGTTATCTGGCATGCTAGACAAGACACTTGTGGGGATGAGCACTGGGTGTTATATGGAAACTAACTTGACAATAAACTATTTAATAAACTATTTAATAAATAAAATAAAATAAAATAAAATAAAACAAAGTAACATAAAATAAAAAATAGTCATCTCTATTCAGTGCCTTTATTTATCACTGTACACTAAAACTGATTTTTCTTACTCATTATTCTTCTGATATTAATCTCACCAAGGCTAACAAAGTTCTCTCTTAAATACTTGCTACTGTTGGAGTCTATAATGCTATTTTGTTGTGGATTATGTTCTATCTGGACACTAATGTGGTTTTTTTCAACCACACCTTAAATAGTATATTTCTAAGGATTCTATTTTAGTCCAACTTTAGGATTAATCCATATATCCTCCTTGGGTTATATAATGGACTCACCTGTTTATGACTTTATATCTACTTCCTGATTCATATTTCTCCCATGAGCACTACCCTAGAATCCAGTTGCTTAATAGATATATTAATGATCCACTCACTTCTTAAATTGAACCTGTTCAATGCTGATCTCATAGAATTTCTCCACAGATTTGAATTTTTTATGTAATCCTTTTTCAGCAGATGTAGATACAGTAATATTAATCTAGCTGTATGTGGCAGAAGCTGAGAAATGAAACTTGATTCTTCATATCATATTCATTTCTGCTGCACACCTAATTGTTCATGTAGGAAGACAATAATTGTGAGCTTTATTTACCCAATTAATCTTCTATAAATGTTCTCTTAATTTTCAATGCATAAATAACAGTGCGGTGGAAATCTTATGTATTTCCTTAAACTGCTGAGATTTATATCTAAGTATAAAGGACACTAACTATTAAAAAAAAAAAAAGTTGGGGCGCCTGGGTGGCTTAGTCGGTTAAGCGTCTGACTTTCGCTCAGGTCATGATCTCACGGTTCGTGGGTTCGAGCCCCGCGTCGGGCTCTGTGCTGACTGCCAGCTCGGAGCCTGGAGCCTGTTTCAGTCTGTGACTCCCTCTCTCTCTGACCCTCCCCTGTTCACGCTGTCTGTCTGTCTCTCTCCTAGAAATAAATAAAACATTAAAAAAAAAAAAAAAAAAAACAAAGAAAAAACCCATTTGGGTCTAACTTTTGTGATATCTCAGTCTAATGTTATTAATCAGCTTTACTTCTAGATTCTAGTACATAATAATTCAGATTTTCTCATCATGCTTATAATGAAATTTTTCAGTCAGCCAAAATTTAAGGACTAAAAAAAAGCAAGTGGATACTTCAAAACAAGGATTTTTGTTGCTAAAAATATTTAATTTCTTGTTAATTTGAAAAGGGCTTTTAATGAAACTGTTAAATGTTTTAAAAATCATGTGCTTATAGCACAGTCTCATACACATTGTGGTCGCCAGTGCTTAAAATGCAGTGTCTTCATAGTATAGGTTATATTGAACATGCTTTCAATATATAGATTATATCATAATGCCTTCAGTGGCCATATCTCACTAGTTCACTCTTAAAATATCCAAACAATATGCATTTCTAGGTATAGTTCCTATGAAACTATTGGATAGGTCATAAATATACACAAGTTAAAGGATGTTTAATCTGTTAAGTTAAAAAACTCTGTTTTTACTGCTTTCTGGAAGTACAACTATGGTGGTCTGCTGTAAGTGCCATTTTGTTTAAAGGAGAGATACATAGAAATTTTCACAACCAGAGTAATTAACGGTATTTTGGTTTGGAATTCTATGTATTATCTTTTTCTGTTCTTACTCATGCTTACTTCTGGGCATTGAAAAAAAAAAAAGTCCTGAGAAAAGTCATGAACTGTAAATAACTGAATAATGTTTTGTTTAGAAAATTGAGACTAGTTCTTCAGTTCCATCTAATCAGAGGTTTCTCTAATACTGCTTACTTATTTGTTTTTCCCACTTTGTGCATTTTGACCTGTTCTACATTTGTATTCAGACTTACATACCTGATTTCCAGGATATATATTTACCATTTTCCTAGGGATAGGCTTTTGCCTCTTTCCTGTGTTAGATTTGGGTTTATGTGTCTCATGTATTTGTTGATCTTTCTTTGCTCTCTCTCTCTGAAGGAGGCTAATTTCTAGTCACTTCTTGAGAGGCTATATGTGGGCAGTCAGTCTTTCAGATCTTGAATTTTTGACAAGGTCTTTAATTTACCTTGACACTTAGTTGATTTAATGTTTGGGTATAGAATTCTAGAATTTTGAAAACATCATTCCAATGACTCCAGCTTCTAATGTTAATGAGAATTCCAAAATTAAAATCATTTACAACACGTTACACATTTATTCTTTAACCCTATTTTATCTGAGAAAGTCCCACAGACTTTCCCCTGATCTCTTTGTCTCTAGTGTTCTGAAATGATAATCACAAAACTCTATTTAATTACATTTCTGGACATTAGGTAGGTCCTTTCTGTTTGCTAACGTTTTACTTTTAATTTGGGAAAGTTATCTTGAATTACATTGTTGACAATTTTCTCTGGGTTTTTTTTATCCCCTATTTTTATTTCTGGGACTACTGAAGTTTGGGGAAATTATTTAATGTCAGTAGAATTCAATCTCTATTTCCCTGTGCTGCTTAGGTTTCTGCTTAATTGAGTGTGCTATAAATCAGAGTTCCACTTCACTTTGCAGTTTCTGAAAAAATACTGTTGTACCACCCTCTCCTTTTCTCCTCGGGCTCCCAGTTCAAAGGGTTTAGGTCTTTTGATTTTTTGTTTTTGAAGACATATCATCACTTTACTGTTCATCAATATCAAATGTGTGTGTTCACTCCAGTACATTATTAAGAATAAAAAAAATCTTTTAAAGCTTTAAAATAATTGAATTTCTGGGCTTGGCATTTTAGATATTTCTTCACATTTTACTTTTCAGTTTGACAAGTGGTCCTCACTTTTATTTACCACACAGGAAACCATTTGTGTTAAAGAAAGAATTATTCTTAATAAAAATTAGCTATCCATTAAAAAAAAAAGATATTTCATGACATCATATTCAACAAAGAGATACAAAAATACAAGTTGTTTTTCTCTAATATTTCTTAATGATACATTACATTTCAATTTAGCTTATTTTTTTCCTAAAACTTGAGTCATCATATTTATGGCAACCATATGATGTAGTCAGTTTTGAGAACAAAATCTTTTATTTGGATAGAAAAGCTATCAAATATAAGAATAAAATGAACACAAACATCTTGGCAAAAAAAAAATATCTTTCAAGATAGAAAGGCACATATTTATCACATAGGAAAAAAAGATCCAGAGAGATAATGTGCCTTGTCAAGATTCACTCAAGTGGTTGCAAAAGCTTCTATAATAAAAACTTATATAACCCGAGAACCACAGCCTCACAATTACATTCACTTTTTTTCTGGATTCTATACCTGTTACATTCGAGAGAATTAGATGTATAGTATATTTTGTGGTCATATTATGGACACTTTTCTTTTTGGTTGGTAATTCTAGACCATTGTAGCTGACTAATGAAAAATGAAAAACTATGATAGAGAATTAGTTAAAATCAATGCATTGGTCTTTAATAATTATGCATTATGGCTTAATTTAAAAGCAATAGTCATAGCACATCTTAAGGGAGGGACAAGAAAAATATCATAATTGGTATTTTTTATTGAAATCAGGGTTTAGTGATAGATATAAGACATACCCAAATGCTTAAAAATTTTCTTATTTCAAATGTGAAGAGACCTGATATTTCTAAACTATAGGATCAAAGGATCAGACCTAGTTAAACAACTGCATTTAGGCTGTTCATATGAAAAATGAAAAGGATATCTTATGCTTACATTGCTAACACATTTTAAGATCACATTCTCATACAAATATATAATAGTTCTGTAAGTAAAGTACATCAGTATATTCATTCTCATACAAAAGGAGCATAAGACCTAAGAGAACTAGGTAATTTGACCATTAATGCAAGTACTAATCATTAGGGCCTAGACTGAAAAACAGATAATGTGATTTAAGTTCTCTACTCTTTTTTTTTTTATGTTTTTTATTTATTTATTTATTTCTAGGAGAGAGAGAGACAGCGTGAGCAGGGGAGGGTCAGAGAGAGAGGGAGTCACAGACTGAAAGAGGCTCCAGGCTCTGAGCTGGCAGTCAGCACAGAGCCCGACGCGGGGCCCCGAACCCACGAACCACGAGATCATGACCTAAGTGAAAGTCTGCGCTTAACCGACTAAGCCACCCAGGTGCCCCAGTTCTCTACTCTTTTTAACAGTCACTTTTGGAATCCTGTTTTTAGGAATTATATAAAAAATAAAAATGCCATTTGCATATGATAAAGACATGTTATTTTAACTATAAATTGAAGCTACCCTTCCTTCTTCATGTGCTAATTTTATCTGTGATTAACATGAGTAGACATTGTTCACACATTAAGAAGAACAATACCTTGTTAAAGATGTTACAGTTTTTCTCTCAATAGGCATTTCAAACATCAATCTTGAATTAATCCATTCTAATGATCCTCCTATCCTCTGCTTTATGCATATTTGTGAAAATTTCTCCTGTTGCCGAGTGTTCAAACTAAACGTAATTTTGAGGTCATGGTATCTTTTGTCTTTTTGGATCCTCAAAGGCAATTATCTAGGATTGCAGATTAGTTTTTTTAAAAAGAAATTAAGAATATGTTTTTTATTAAAAACAGTACAAAGGTGCAAGTATACTAAAAGTCGTTGCTGAAAAATTTTATTGAATCAAAGCAAGTAGGCAAACCTTTCACATTTCTAAAGTCTATTTGATGAAGGCACCATCTAATGGTGACTTGGATAGCTGTAATTGTATGATAACTGTGTCTCCCTGTGGACCTGGACAGTTGTTTACTGGTAAGACTCTAACCTTGACATCCGAAGTAGCTTCCAATTTTATCTGTAACTGAGGTAGAAGTATATGAAAGGCTTCATTTCAAAGTTGTTCATCGGCTGCCTGGATGATAATTTGTACGCACTGGTTTTGCCTCACAGAGAACTGTTCTTTCGTCCATCCATCCTCCATTTTGAAATTAAAGATCCCTGGCTTTTCTCATTACCTATCTGAACCATACGTCGCTTTGCCTATAATGAAGTTAATATTATTTATTTATTATAATAGACTTCCAGCTCATTGTGAGGTTCAAATATTTTATGCAAATATTCTTCATAAGCCTTCAAGTACTCTACGACACAAAACAGTAATGGCAATAATAATGTAGTTTTAAAAATACGCTGATGATGTTTTTGGGACTTTAATATCTGACAGGCCTAAAGAGAACTAGACTTAAAAATAAGTATAATTGTAGCCTTTCATGTGGAACAGAGACAGAAGCCCCAGAGTTTGGCTTCAAGTAAATTGCTGCTGATTATAGAGTAAGAGGAAAAGCATCCTCACTAAATCCCATCTAATTTGTAACTTTTCACTAAATCTAGTTATCTAAATTGCTTTCATGGGTTTTTCATAAATGTTCTCTCTTAAAAGTATGTTGTTTGAAGTTTGGAGATATACTTAACATTATGCCTTGTATATTGATGGAAAAATTAAGAAACAACAACAATAGAAAAGTCACAAAAACATACCAGATATGGCATTTGACACAGATTATATACTATGTATTTCATTGTAATTTGTGAGAACTTTCATAAGGCTCTTCCACAATAACCAACTTTTTGTCTGCTAGAGTTATTGTCCTCACACTGATTTCACTTTTCCTTCAATACTCTGTAGTCAGTGCTTTTCCCTTTTTTTCCCATGAAGCAGTTGAGTAATAGTATGGTTAGATTAAAATGTTAGCTTTAATTTTCTTTTTCTTAACAGTAATTTGTGAATTTGCACTAAATTTCTGTTGTAATTAAAGATTTAAAATATGTGGTACTTTAATGAGGAAGAGAATTTTTTGGAACCAAAATTATTATAATCAGTTAAACTGTAGACTTAGAAGTTATACCATCTCAAATATAATTTGATGCTTGATTGATCTTACATTATTTTGGTAATCATTTTGTATTGCATGTATTTGTCTCGGATGCATTCCAAATAATTTATGCCTTTCATATTTAAACATTATCTTAGGCTTCGAGCCTCCCCAACTACCACCATTAGAGCAGAAACTAGATAAGTGATTGTATTCAGGTCCTTTGTGAAGAAGTGATCCTAGGAAACAGGAGTGGAGGTCGGAGAATAGAAAAATGGAAGAAAAAAAAAGAAATCCATTGTTCTAGAGTTATTCACAATTGTGGGCAAATGCAGCTGAATGCTTTCATACCTGAGAGGAGCAGTGTTGAATGGCACTTAGAATTTTCTGCCTAAATGAACAGGAGATCTTCATTCAAAGACAATAGTTGACCTATAGCAGAGTGAGTGGCCTTCACCTTCAGGTTTCATTTGTCTTAAGTGCCTAATGGAGTTTTCCATGCATCCTAAATCAGAAAAGTTCTAGTTTAGTTCAGCTGTGATGATGGGTAAAGTGCTATCATTCTATACCTGTGAATTATTGCTACAATGGCAAGAACAAAAAGTGGAAGAAGAAATAGGGCAGAGTACATGACATTATTATACAAAGGATGAAACACAATTAGAAAATCACAGATACTTTATCATGTGATAAGTTTCTAAAGGATATGAGGCCAGTGTTATCAGCTTTGTAACCTAGTGAAGAGCTTGCCACAGACATGCAGATGGCTATTTCCCAGGCTCTAGTCCCTATGCCTTTTTCAGATTAACATTTCTCTAACAGCTTTCTGACCACATGCTAAGAGTACTTACATGCATTTTCTTTAAAACAAGATAAAAGTTCCTCTCCTTAGCATGACATTCAGCTTACTTAAGTGGTTCTCGTACACTTTCCCATCATATTTCCATCTCCTTAGTCACCTACCTCCCTTTTTCTTTCCATTTCCTATGTAATAATATGATAACTGATGTGTGTTGGAAAAGTAGAAGACAGTATCATGAGTGTATCTTGAGAAAACAATTCAAATTCAGTATCTTGTGGTGAGTAAATGATATTTTCTGAAATTTGAATAAGTGCATTAGAGAAATAGGGAAAATGCTGTTTCTCTTCTGATTCATTGTTCTGTATTTCTAATACACTTATTACCTTCACGTCTTTCTCCAGGTATTTATACTTTAGGTAATGATTGTGGTCTTCACTGATGTTTCTCTTTCAAAGACATTCCAACAAATCTCTTGCTAAGTTATTTCAAATCCAAATGCATTAATTTTATGTAAACTGTGCAGAACACCAGGGTTCAGTAATGTTCTAATACCTTTCGTTGAAAAACATGGATTCTCAATGAAGTAATGAAATACACCCATGAAAATTGGAGAGCCAACATTTTGTGTAAGCTGTTTAGACCAAGGTCATGATACATTTCAATAATATAAATCAAGAATAAGGGGAGAAACTTCAGTCTTCATTGGTATATGAGGACTTCAGAATGCTTGGTTCACTAACTTTATCTTTCACATAACATTGCCTTGGATCAAGAGAGAAAACATTTAGCAAAGGAAATGAAGAATGGGTGAACAACTCCAAGATACACTGGTTCTAGCATATAGAAGACCATCTGGACATTTACATCCTTATAAAGATAGGGAAGAGTCCTTTTAAGATGCAGTTGAAGTGTCAGCTTGTGAGATAATACCCTTTGATGATTAAGCATCATCCTCTAAGAGACAGTATACAATCTAAAGCAATAAAATTGTATTGTTCCTTAACCCCAATGAGTAGAATGCATGAGTCCCAGAACCAAGAAAAGAAAGTAACAATGACCTTGCTTACTCTCATTCCCATTCATGCTTAATAATCCGTCCTTCTCTCCATCCCCCCATCCCATGCAAATCTCTGTACTTCTAACTATAGGTCCTGATTCCAGAGAAGGGACACTTTCACCTGATATCAGACTCTCAAGGATTCCATTGAATTTTACTGTTGATAAACTTAGGTTCCTTGAAGCAAGGAAAAACAGTCACAGAGAGGAGTCATCATCTCTGGCTACCTTAAATGATAAATAAACAGTATAGGCAGAGTTAGGGATGCTGTTATACAATAATATCTTTAGTGACAAGGTGATTCATGGGGAAGGGTCTGGTTACTTAACTATCCACCTTGAACATTAGGTAAACAAGTGTGGCAGTTACAATCTTGGAAGGGCAAGGTGACAGTTATGGGGATCTGTGTCTGTGTTTGAGTCATACCACTACTCTAGTAATGTGGTCTGCTATAATCTAGCACAGGTACTGATTAAAGATGAAAGGAAGTTATATTGAAGAAGATCTAGAATAATTGAGGAAGATGGCTGGTACTAACTAAGGAGCCAAGAGCAGATACAGGGGCAGGGACACTGATTTATCCTATCCTTCCTTTTCTAAGTTTACCTAGAAAAAGAGAGCAACATAAATCCTGGAAGACTTTTCCCAAGTGGATACCTGTATTATAGGCAATAAGTGGGTCCTAAATGGGCAGTGGGTTGATTCTTGTATATGCTGTATTTTTCCACAAAGATCTCACCTAATGACTAACATACTTCTATCAGCTGCCAGAAAGGTTATGTGTTTATGGTCCTATAGCTGAGTCCTTCCCCTGGAATTGCTCTTCACAGCCTTACTCACAGTTAAATCCTCTCCCCAGGGACAGCCCACATGCAATAACTAGTCCACTCACTCACTCCCTCATAGGTGTTGCCCAGAGCACTCGGAGTAAACATCCTTTAGGCAAATCACTGTCTCAGAGACTGTTTCCCAGAATATAAACTATGACAAGCTGCTTTCTAAAAACTGCTTGCAGTACCTGTTCATACTTGGCATATATTTGTCTCAAAGTTAGAAATAATTCTCTCTCTTGCACACACCCTTTAAATGAACTGCATCATCTTCATGATTAGACTCCAATAATCTCTAAGAAATAAAACTCCCCTTAATAGTTATAGCCTCATTCTATAATTAAGGGCTTGAATATTGGATACTATTCCCTATATCTATATCCTTACATATACTTTTATCTATCTTCTACCTATCTTTACTTATTTAACCAATTTATACTTGTCTGTTAGGCTGCCTCCTTTAAAAGTCTTTCCCAGGCTTTTATTCTAACTTAATTATATCATATGTACTGAAAAATATTGTGATGACTCCTGCCATAGTATTTTAAACATTATAGTAGTAACAGATATAGTTATTACCCTGGTGCTATATGTGCTCCTGAAGGCCATGGACCAAATCAGAAAGAGAGAAAGTAAAGTAATTATATGCTTGTGGGCTCAGGAATTGAACTGCCTTGAATCTGTTGTGAGGAACAAGAGGCTTAATAGTATAATTTCAAATTCATATAAACCAAATCTGTACTTTCAGGACCTAGCTCAGTGCCTCTCAAACAAATGATTATTTGTTGAATTGATTAATAAATGAATGACTTTTATATGAATTAATATTTATATTAATAAATGAATGACAATAAATAAAAAATTGGTTGATTGAAGAAACAGTAGGCTAAAAACAAAACAGTGAAGAGTAATATTTCCAATTATGGTCATATTTCCATAAATGTATGTTTATAAAAATATTTAATGTTCATATTCGCTTTTTAGGTTAAGTATTATTAATGCCTTTTATTAACTGAAAAAATGCATTTCAAGGGTTTAAGTAATTTTTTATAAGTTATAGCATATATAAGGTCTTTATGTAATTGTCTTTTAATTTTAAGTATTTTATAGATTGATATATAGTAGGGGTGTGTGTGTGTGTGTGTGTGTGTGTGTGTGTGAATTTAAGAGGACAGTGAGTTGAAATAGCTATGCAGACTGAGAGTTGGTATGGCAGAGGAATCAAGTAGTATGTTGAGGCAGACTCACTCAGCAAGGTCTATTGGCTAGCTAGTTATCAGGAGAAAAGGCCAGGGACTAATCATTGACAATAACACATTTTTAGTCTGGGACAATTGAAGAATAGTTGTTCAATTAACAGAACTACAAGAATCAAGGTTTGAGGGCACCTGGGTGGCTCAGTTGGTTGAGATCTCAAGTCATGATCCCGCAAGTCCTGCATCAGGCTCTGCACTGAGAGTGGTGTGCTTAAGATTTCTCTCTCTTTCTCTCGCTCACTCTAAAATAAATAAAAAATTTAAAAATATTTAAAAAATAAAAGAAGGTTTGGAGTTGGTTTCTGGTTTTAAATAATTTCATGACCTCTCAATGGAAATTCAGGGCAAGTGTTCTGGGGAGATGAGAAATAACATTGATACTTAACATTAACACACTATATATTAATGTTAAAAGTCTTAAAATGTGTATTGTGGAAGTGTTAACCATAAAATTTATTTGTGTTGACTTCAAGTTACAGACAGTCAATGCACTGAAAGGAAAGCAGTTTGGGGCCAGGACTGTAATTGTGGACTTTTTCATTTGAAATAATAATAGATGATACACTATCAGTACACCTGACTACAAAAACTCATAGTGTATGAGTGAGTTTGGATGTAAACATTTTTTTAACCTAACAAGAGAGTAAAATAAGTCGTTCGTTTTTGTTTTGTTTTGTTTTGTTTTTAGCATCTATTACCTATAGGCATTTTCTAGAATCATGTTTCATTTGACCTGGATAAAAATCATTATTATGTTGAAATAGCAACATATAAAGCATAACCAACTTCTCAAAGAAGAAAAATATACCGACTTATAAATAAATGAGGAAAATTTGTATTTTTCTATTTCTTTTGGCTTCCTCATAAACCTGTATTTTAATACTAATAAAACATAGAATCAAGATATTCTGTTTCCCTTCTTATAAAGATTACCTTGTTAAAATTCACTTCAGCCTTGTGGTTCACTTTAATATCATATAGAAGAATGTTATTTATATAGTTTCATTAATTTCATTCACATGACACCTGCGTCTTCTACACGCAAAATATACCTGAGAATAGAGTAAAATATGCTAGTTACTAAATGTGTATTGCCACATGACAGGCTTTTAGAGGTAGATAGATAGATAGATAGATAGATAAATAAATAAATAAATAAATAAAACCTACCTTCCCCCCCAAATAACATAACTGTTATTCAAAAGAAAAGACTTAAAAATGAGTGTGGGAGCTGTTTTTCAGTATGTAATAGAAGTGCCCTTCTACCACACAGTGATCTGACATTATGTTCTCAATGAGGTTGATTTTGCATTGCTCTGAGAAATTCCAGAGCTGATAAATAGCAGAATCCAGTGATGAGAATGGACTGGTCATAGACACTGTAACTGCCACAGGGCATCCTTCTCCACTCCTACTGAACTTTACCAATTGTGCCAGGGTGCTTGATAAGAATTATAACTGACTCTTCTAATTACATCTTTAGTTGGTTACATTTTTTAGTACATCACTATTCTGTCTATCTTACAGATAGGCAGGTTTATATTTTGAGACAGGATTGCTTATAGATGAAACCACAGTTGGTGGTTTCAAACAGACCTGGTTCCTCCCTTTTTAGAAGCTCCAAAACCTTCAATTTCTTTTAACAATTACAAGCCAAAATTCCTAAGTAATAAAATAGTGATTACAGATTGTTTGCCTAATAGAATTGTGATGATTGAAAGTAATTGCTTCTATAAAGCATCTAATTCATTGCTTGCCCATAGCAGAGGACTAACAAATGTTAATTATTTTCATTAGTGCCATTATACTTATATTAGAAAGGATATTCTGTTCAAGAAAGAAAATATATTTCTTAAAACTTAAAATTTATGAGAGAATACAAATAAAAAACACTCTATTTTTAATTTAGTACTTCTTGATTTTTGAAAAATTAAGACATTCATGGACTTTAGATGATATTGACATATTGCCAGAAGTTGAAAGAAGTTCTGTGGCTAGCAGATTACATTAAATTATGAAAACACAATTTCCAAGGAATATAAATCATATTTAAACACTCAAAAATAATTTATTTCTCTAAGCTCTTAAAAAATAGTTAACTTCATTTACACTGCTTCATTGCTTTGTCTTCTTCATTATAATGAGGTTACTGCACAAATGAACATTAATTGAAAATTATTATTGAAAATATTCAACATGTCCCTGGATAATAACTTATTAGAGTAAATTTTGTGTCTATAGCTTCATGTTATGGTTACATTTACTGCACTTATGGAAAATACAGTTATTTTGCCTAATAGCATTTTGGATTTGAGATTTTTTTATAAAAGTCTGAATGTCTGGCTTTTTAAAAAAATATTGTTTCTACTAAGTAAAACAATTTTGCCTCTAAAAACCACTTATATGTAACAAAAGATGCTAAAGGGCAAAAATAATTTTGAGGGCTATTTGTGACATATCAACAAATAAGTATGTTCTTATTATTCCTTATTAACCATCTTAGAACAGGGAATAATTGTAAAGATGGTAAAGACATTGACCATAGTAGAAATATTAGGTTGTACATTTAAGGAAGAATAAGACACAAAGATTTTGGTAATGGAAATTCCAGCACATTTTCCAATTCTTACTCAGCCCTGGACTTTGTGTGGTGGAGAATGGGTAAGGAAAGAGAGGGGAAACAGACCAAGGCCTGAGGTTGGGATTGGCTATTAATCTAAGGGCCTAGTTAACTATGTTAGCAGAAAGATGTGCCGAAGATGTCCATGCTAATGGCCCACCAAAGAGGTTCCTGAAGCTGTAAGTACATTATGTTACATGTCAAAAGGGATTCTGCAGATTTACTTAAGTTTACATATCTTAAGCTAGAGTAGCCATCTCTGGTAAGTTTAAAATAAAACTAAATCAACATCCCCCTTGAATTATATAATAAATACATTTCTAAAAGTTCAATTTATTATGTGCTCTGCACCCGCCAGTTCTGTTATATTAAAGGAGGCTCATTGACTGTCCGTGGCCTATCTGTTCAGGAAGTGTTCCTTTTAACGGTGTCCCTTGGTCTCTCTTGTGCCCTTGGTTATTTTATTTCCTTACTCGTAGTGATATTTGGGACTCTCCACCATGTGTACTTTGGCTTGTTTCTTGAGGTAGCCCTGAAAAGGAAAACAGACAGACAAACACAGGGAACAAAAGCAGGCAAATGCACAAACAAATCAAACAAACATGCAAACTGAAAGGGTGGGGAGAGGGAAAGGGGAACAAAAACAACAAAAAGACAAAGGACAATGTAAAGGCATTAAACCAGAAATCCCAGCTACAAATAAAGAGCAGGGTGGAGGTAGTGCTGATGGAAGAGCATATACAAAGAGAGAAATGACAGCAGTGGGGAGAAAGTGAAATTGAACATTGACCAGGCAGAGACACTAAAAGGCTTAATCCAGAGAGAGAAAGAGGTAGGAGAAATACGGTAGGAGGCAAGGAGAAAGAAATGAAGATAATGTTACACAAAGAAACTTGTGTGATTTGATACTTTAGAGATTTAGATCAAAGCCAGGCCAGTTACTGAAGAGGATCTCTTCTACTGCATTTAAGCAGCACGATAAATTCAAAGAAACTCAAAGTTCCAGCAATTACAGAGCAGGTATGTGCTCTTTCTCCCTTCGTTCCTCCAGGCACAAATCTATCCTCCCTGGGTGATGAGGGAATGTGTAAGAATGACTGGCCTAAGTCTAAATTAAATATGAAGACATACATACAAGAAAACATATAAACATTTCTTTTAAAAAAAAATCATTGAGTGGCTTCCTTTGACACATCAGGGATATCAAGCCTCTAGTAAGATCAGGGCGGGTGAGAGAAGAGCAAAACACAGAGGGAAGAGGCAAGGGTGAGTCACCTCATCTCTCCCTCCTTTGTACCTTACTTACTCCTGGACTGTCATCCCTTACATTCAAAATGCAGACTGCAGACGGCAGCGCATGCAGGTAGAACATGTAGCCACTTCCACATCCCAGTCACCGTGACATGGGAAATTCTGCATCCTTAAGTGTGGCTCAACCCATCACCATTCAGACAGGTTAATCCTTTCTCTACTGCTGAGTCAAAAAGAAACAAGAGTGAAGGCACATTAATAAGAACAAAGTTTTATACACATATGTGTATACGTACACAACGTGGGAAGGAGAAGAGCCCATCGAGGCAAATCAGTTGGGGAAACCACTACAGACAGCAGTGGTCTCCTGCCGGTTCCAAGACCAGAGGAAACTGGCCAGGAGCTTGGGTCAGCCGCGTTCACGGTCACGCCAGGGAAGGCACAGTTGGTGATTGATGCAACTTTCTTCTATTTTCCACCATTAGAACTTCTTGAATCTGGTGTTGTTCTGGAGTAGTTCTACACTGAGGCTCATGTGCCCCTCACCCTCCAAAACACACACATGCACAGAACAACACAAAAATACATATGTGCACACAAGGTACACACTTGCTGTATGAAGAGATCAGGTTAAGTGTCACTTAAAGGGGTTGTGGCCCCTTTCTGGTGCAACAAAGTCCATTTCCAGTTTTATACAGTTGGCAAGGAATATTTGGTTGTTATTGAGGTTCATGATGAGAGGAAGGAATTGTTTGGTGGCTCTGATGAAGCCCTAGGCAGGTTATGAAGGTGCTCTAGTCATGCCCAGAGCACAGGCACAGGTGACCAGGATAAACACAGTGCTTGCTCCTCCAGAGGGGCACCTGGCTAGGGCGAGCCCAAGTACTGTTTAAAATTTCACGGTGGTGTCCCCCATCGCACGACCTGCACTGTGCTTAGGGGGGGCACATGCGCTGTGTGCGGATGAGGGACCATAAGTGTATCCGGTCATAGCAGGCGTGGGGTCCTTCCCCGGAGCACCACCTGTGTTAGGGGTAAGTGAGCTCCCCGTGTTCTTAGCGGGGGTGCTGACAGAGAGGCCTGCCATCATAGATGTGATAGTTTCTACATCTGCGACAGCTCCTGCTGGATCTGCCTTGGGTCCTCCACAGTTATTCTTCTGGGAAGAAAGAGTACCAGATCCTCCCATTGTGACAATGACCTTGTCCCCTCCGTGTTTACTATCTGCCTGCTGGGCAGGTGGACCGCCTTTACTGGGAGGGACCGTGGAACTACAAGTGGATGTGGCTCCAAGTACAGACACAGTGCTGCCACTTGCCATGGCGACAGAGGCAGTGTGGGCCGGCAAGCTGCAGGGGATCTGTGGGGGGTGAACGCACACGTCTCTTGACACGCATGTGGCTCTTCCACATGGAGCGATTGGATTTTCGGTAGATGAATCCTGGGAGCGATTACGGGTCCCAAGATCAGCTGAGACTTTGTCTCTGGGAGGACTGTGGCCATCTCCCCCTGCTGCACCCCCTGCGTTGTTGACAGTTGGACTCTTGCTCAGCTTTTTGGAGGAGACTGACTCGCCTCTTGACACGCCTCCCTTGTCCACGGTGGTGGCTCCTTTACATGGCTCTAGCTTACGTTGCTTAGAGGAGTCAGTGACATAGAGGCCTGCCATCATAGATGTGATGGTGTCTACATCTGCGACATCTCCGTCTCTGGGTGGACCGTGGCCGGCTCCCCCTGCTCCACCCCCTGCGTTGTTGACAGTTGGACTCTTGCTCAGCTTTTTGGAGGAGACTGACAT